>NC_064641.1:390608660-390911691 GCF_023864345.2 Schistocerca serialis cubense | reverse complement strand
ACTAAACTTATTGTACCTCATATAACTGATAGTTGTCCAGTTATTATGCCTACTTTTAACATACATTACTTTGACACCTAAACAGTAAGCATATTCTGTTGTACACGAAGGGTACATCTTTCTACGTTATGAAAATGAATGTGACCTTTCTGAGTCGACAAGCTAAAATTTCTTCCTCACGTGATTAAAGCCAGTTTATCCAACGAGTTATGAAATAAACACTGAATATATTTACACAAAATTATTTGTAGCTACTTAGGTGGTATGAAACACAAATTTAGGCTCTGAAACAGTACAAAATCAGGAAGACTGACAAAAACCTATTGGTTTAAAAAAAAAAAAAAAAAACCTACGTTAATACTCCTCGAAGTGGAGCTATGAAAAAGACTTACTAGATCTGATGCCATCTACAACGGTTTCTTGCTTGTAAAACACACCCGATCACGTTAATTGACTTATTTTTTCACTTTTACGCTTTCTATTTGTTTCATTTTGACTGGCGTAACTGGAACTGAACAAAATATGTTTTTAAAACTACATCTTTTTGGCTACAGTACGTAAAGCGTAGCTTTGGGTCTGTAACCGACTAGATGAATGTGAGAAACAGCCCATAACTACCCTGGAACTGGCCAGTAAAATCGACATTTAACAGCCTAGGACTGAACCAAATCAGTCCTCGTCTCTCCAGTTTGTCATATTGTTGAGCAGCCGTACCAAGTCAACGACTGATCCGTAACACTATTACTGCATCTAGAGCTTTGCTACGACCCATGGAGTTCGGAAGGTTCCAGTTCCTGGAAAGGACATATTTTCTACCTTGAAAGTTCTCATTTTTTCCGTCTTTTCTAGCGCATTAAGCAGGATTTTCTGGTTCGACTGAAACATTTAGAGTAGTAGATTATGTACAGTCGGCAGTGTTCTTCAGTGTCTACGGCAATAGTGCTGCTGTGCAAAATTGAATGTTTAATTTGAAAGCTATCACCGGTCTTCTTTGCCCAAGGACAAACGGCAAACTACTATAGAGGACCAAGGAGTATGGTCATTCTTAAGGAAATTTGGGACGGATGTTGGACACGTGTATGATGCTGCAATCTTTACCTTGTGCGAGGAATCCGCGCGTAAGAGTGCTAGACCAGTTCCTTCCTGCAATACGCGAAGGGCTACACGAGAAATATACGGAGGAAAGATTGAGGACACTATATCAGCACTGTTCTGTAAAGGTTTTCATCTAACTTCATTGCAAAATAGCACAAAAATCGGCACAGTGCCGAGAAATCGGCATAATTTCTCGTGAACGACATGAAAATCAAAAAATAACAAGACAGTAGGTCACAGTATTTCCCGTAGCGCAATGCAGTGTTAAATTGTTGTTGATACCGTCGTAGACAATCAGTGCTAGAAATGCGAGAGAATTCTATAATGAATAAGAAGCCTGTGACCAGGTATCGGGAGGAGGCCCTCCTTACCGAGGCCTATGATGTGCTATGGAAACCTTGTGGAACGATCTCACAGCACCGGAGATATGATTCTAGGAAAACGACAGCGCAGTAGGTTCGATGTGGGATGAAAAGTCGCTGCAGCTGTACAGTTATCACTGACTTGGTCTATTAAAGCGGATCGAGTGGGTTGTCTACCACGTACTTTCTTCCATAAGGAAAGTTATCAGTATTTCACGAACTGTTACTAACGAGATTACTGTTGGTCCTGTCACAGAAGACCAGCTGCTGTAACGCTAGTATTTCTCAACATTAGAGACAGCAAGACCCTCACGTATTACACTTGTAATGACTGCTTGAGTAATATCGGATATTTTCGCTTCGATATTCTTGCCAACTAATTACCAGTTCTTTATAAATTCCTCCATTTTATCAATTGAAGGATTCAATCCCACTATGCCACTTAAAAATCTGTCCCACTATGCCACTTAAAAACCTGTTATGACGTATTTTCTAATTTCCTTAACAGAATTTTTGTTAGTACATTCCAGTACTGTAACGATACAGTCGAACGCGATGACAGACAATATACCAAGCGTGTACTAGAATCCGGGGACATGCACGTCCAGTAATAATGTCCTGTCCGTATTACGGTAGCAGAATAGTAAGACACAAACGCTCTTTGTTGCAGTACTACCAATGAATGGAAGGCACGGGACCTAGTAGTAATCCTTCAACAGCAAGCCTAGCCTCCTAGCCTGCAAAGTGGTCTATCGAGTTATTGGCACACGTAAATGCACGTGCGATAGTCATTATGCCCTCCCACTCTCCCGTGTGACGAATCGTTGAAAAGGCTCTGGATACTAATTACAGGACATCACTAGCAGAGGAGAGGAATCTATTTAACTTCCTCGTCTGTCGAACTCCTTTCATCGTATATGCGCGCGGGTCGGCAAACTTATTTCTCTAGCGATTGGCAGTCCCTTTCGTTTTCTTAGCGCCGACCGACTCACCACTTAGTTGATTGTGGAACAGAAAGAGCTAGAAAGGGAGACAATGGCATATTCTCTGTCATTATTGCACCTTGGCCAACGGCCTTTCCGTAGTGATAACACTAGTTCCCGTCAGATCACCAAAGTTAAGTGCTGTCAAGCTGAGCTAGCACCTGGATGGCTGACCGTCCGGTCTGCTGAGCGCTATTGACGAGCAGTCCATGTGACGCCAATTGAGGAGCTGCTTGAGTAGGAAGAAGTGGCTCCGATCACGAAAACTGACAACGCCCGGGAGACAGGGGCTGGCCACATGTCCCCCCCCCCCCCTCCCACATCTGCATACAGTGATTCCTGTGGGCTAAGGATGACACGGCGGTCGGTCGGTACCGTTGGGCCTTCATGGCCTGTTCGGATGGAGTTCAGTTTTTTGTTATACCTTGGTCTATAATTTGTACCTCTTAGTTACCTAAAATTTACAGACTTTTCTTGCAGCGTCTGCCTTATTCTCTTATTTTTCCAGAAATGAAGAAGCCGTTGCGTGGTCGCCAATTTAACAACACAAATGACGTCATTAATGAAGTGGAAGAGTGTATAAGGAAGCGTTACTGACTTCTACAGTCAAGGAATTCCTAAGGTGAAGAAAAAAATATTCATAGATAACATGTGAGAAATAACCACATCTCAAAACTGCTCCCAGTTTGAGAAGGAATATTGAATACGAAAAAGTGACCTACCAATGGCATTCCCAATGTCAGGAACACGCAATTGCATTCATTAACCACATAGAAATGAAATCCTTGATACAATAATAACAAAGACAAGATACAAAAATGCTTAATAGTACAAATTTGTGCATGATATTGTACAAACTGTATGGTAGCTGAATCAATAGTTAAAAATAAATCAACTTTATGCTGACACTAACAGTACAGATAAAAATATCTATTTCACTAAAGAAAAAGAAGAGCAAACCAAATACACTTCTTTGATGTAACAATAAAGAGAGATAACAATATGCACAAAGCTACATTTTCAGAAAGCTGACAGCAATTTACAGGCTTTTCGTTTACGACACATTTATATTGAAGGGTACTTTATTTGTCACGGATGATACTCGGGCAGTGTGCAGAGGGCTGGGCTTGACACAATTCCTGTTCTGAATACTCACTGCTGTGATTTCAGCGAGGTCTTCTGGTACTCAGATTCCTAAAACTTATGCGTAATTTTTCTGTGCTATCTGAACCATGTTCTACCCATTATGTACTCGTATATCAAGTTATTTACAATGAGATGTAAAAAAATCATGGGATATCTGTTAATATCGTGTCGGACTTCCTTTTCCCTGGCGTAGTGCAGTATCTCGACTAGGCATGGACCCAACAAGTCGTTACAAGTCCCCTGCAGAACTACTGAGCCTCTATAACCATCACTAATTGCTAAAGTGTTGCTAGTGACTTGGCCGGTGCAAGATTTTGTGCACGAACTGACCTCTCGATTACGTCCCATAAATGTTCTCTGGGTTTAACGTCGGGCGATCTGGATGGCCAAATCATTCCCTCGAATTGTCAAAAAAGTTCTTCAAACCAATATCGAACATAGCGGCCTGGTGACATGGCACGTTGTCACCTGTAATAATTCCAACGTTATTTGGAAAAGTGAAGTCCATGAATGTCTGCAAATGGTCTCCAAGAAGCCGAACATAACCATTTCCAGTCAATAATTAGTTTAGTTGACCAGATAAGCCACTCCATTCGTCGTGAACACAGCTCACACCATTATGAGGCCACCACCATCTTCCACAGTGCCTTGCTGACAAATTGGATCCATGAATTCGTGGGGACTGCGACACACTCATACCCTACCATGAGCTCTAAACAACAGAAATCTGGACTCACCCGACCAGGTCACGGTTTTCCAGTCGTCTAGTGTCCATTCGATATGGTCTCGAACCCATGGGAAGTGCTACAGGCGATGTTGTGCTGTTGACAGAGGGACTCGCATCGGTCGTCTGCTGCCACATTACATTAACGCAAAATCTCGCACCGCTGTCCTAACGGATACGTTCGTTGTTCGTCAAACATTGATGTCTGAAATTTGGTATTCTCGTCACACTCTTGACACAGTAAATCTCGGGATACTGAATTCCCTAACCATTTCCGAAATGGGCTGTTCCACGCGTCTAGCTCCAACTACTGGTCCGCGTTCAAAGTCTGTCAGTTTCCAAAATGGTTCAAATGGCTCTGAGCACTATGGGACTTAACATCTTTGGTCATCAGTCTCCTAGAACTTAGAACTACTTAAACCTAACTAACCTAAGGACATCACACACATCCATGCCCGAGGCAGGATTCGAACCTGCGACCGTAGCAGTCGCGCAGTTCCGGATTGAGCGCCTAGAACCGCTAGACCACCGCGGCCGGCGTCAGTTTCCATCGTGCCGCCATAATCACGTCGGAAACATTTCATACAATTACTGTAGTACAGATGACAGCTCCGCCAACGCACTGTCCTTTTATACCTTACTTTCGCAATACTACCGGCGTCTGTACATGTGCATATCGCTATCCTATGACTTTTGTCACCTCAGTGTACATAAGTGTATCAATCATGCGTCGGTACGCAGCTATATGATGCACAGATGAAACGCATCCCATTGCTGATGTGGAATATCGTGTTCTCTCGTCAAGTCTTCTGGTTTGTCGTGACACAGCCGCTGCTGCTGAAAATGAGCTGAGGCACGATATTCCACTTCACCAATGCGCTCCGCCATGTTATTTTGACTCCTCTATCGGTCAACTACATTTTTATGCTCTTCACGGGTATGCTGCTGAATATGATCGTCTTCTCTACACGATATTTCGACGATCCATCTGGCCGCCATCTTCAAGTGTAGACGAGTATAAACATGTAAGACGCAGGGAAAATCTACGGAATCACGGTCTACTACATTATTTGCTGCACGTATTTCAATGTGTAGCTTGACTACAGATATGTGTCAGCAAACAAACAAAACGCAGTTACGTGACTTTATTTTTTCGAGTTATTAATTAAAGCTTTATTACTTCCTCTCGTTCATGTAAACTTTCCTTTTAATATATACAGGAAGCTTAGTTTTGAAAAGCCTGTTTCGTTTACAAAAAGCGTAGCAAACCTATTTTTTTACTATTCTATTTTTTCCCGGTCCATTCAATTTTCAACTACACTAAATATAAAAAAAACTGTTATAATCTTCTAATACGAGTGGGTACCGTAAAGTTCACTCAGAAATTATGATGCTATATTGATGAAATTTTATCACTCTTATCATTGGTCCCTCAGCGTATGATGTTGAAAATTTCAGTTAACTGTGTCCATATTTTTTTACAGGAAGTGCCAGTAGTGACTGAGGTGTAAGATGGAGAAAACTGAGACTTTATCGCACTACGAAGGGTAAAAGTGCCTGGGGGTCACATGTCTCTGACAGACGAGCCAAAATCTACCAGACCATCAATGTTAGACGATGCGGTTACTGAGAAGAAAGTGGACTGCTTCATCCTGGAAAACAGACGAGCAACCATCCAGATGATCATGAATGAACTCCGCTATGGTAGTATGTGTAAAATTGTTCGCAATGATTTGGACATATCTAAAGTGTCTGCATAAGACGTTGTATGTTTGCTAACCCCTTTCCAAAAGCAAACATGGTGTGCCCTTTGAAGACGACATTGATGCTGCTGGAGAGGATGAAGATTATTTTGCCGGCCGCGGTGGCCGAGTGGTTCTAGGCACTTCAGTCCGGAATCGCGCTACTGCTACGGACGCAGGTTCGAATCCTGCGTCGGGTATGGATGTGTGTGATGTCCTTAGGTTAGTGTGGCGTCCCCGCACGCCAACCGCGTGCTGATATTGTCGACGCCGTAGAGCTGCTACTGCCGCGGCTCTCGCAGTGGAGTTGAGACACGATGCGCGATGACGTAGGTCCGCGTTGGTGAACGGGAGACAGAAATGCGAACCGATACGGTGGATGCTTCTTCTGATTTAAGATTGAATGATTCATTGCCCGGATATGCAGTAGTTGCCAAATCTTATCTCATCCGCATCGTACACACCACCAATTGCGAGGAAACATTGTAATTATCAGTCTTCTCGTACGTTGTTGCCTCGTTGCTATGGAGTTGTTGAACCTGTATGAAGCGAGATCCACAGATACTCTTTGATCACGTCTGAGTGAATCTACGCCGTAATGTAAAAAAAAAAATGTTCAAAAGTTCTCTTTTCAATTAATGAAGTAGGTATTTTGATATTCAGCTTAATTTGTCGCTGCTGAACAGTCGTTGGTTAACTATCATTGATTAAATCACTTAATAATGTCGTCCACGCTTGATACTTCACTTGGAACGAACAGTTTATTGTTCCTTGGCCACTAAATACTTTATACCATTCGCACCGCACGCACACGCAGTTGGTTGGTAAAGTCAGTTCAATTAAAATAAGTTTCTTGACAATTACGACAACTTGACTCTTCAGCGTAATTGTATTATCTTCGTGAAGTCGTGTAATTTTGTCCTACTCGAGACTAATTGAGTGTAGTCAAAAATTCAAATGGTTCAAATGGCTCTGAGCACTATGGGACTTAACGTCTTAGGTCATCAGTCCCCAAGAACTTAGAACTACTTAAACCTAACTAACCTAAGCACATCACACACATCCATTCCCGAGGCAGGATTCGAACCTGCGAGCGTAGCAGTCACGCGGTTCCGGACTGAAGCGCCTAGAACCTCACAGCCACCGCGGCCGACTGAGTGTAGTCCTTTGATATACTATCCACTCTTCTTTTAGTTCCAACTATTTGAAAGTCAAGTCCAATATTCACTAGTTTCGTCAATAAAGTTCAATTAACCCGTTATGCACGGTTAAAGGCGTCTATCAGTCCCTGTTTCTGCTTAGAAAATCAGTTTCCGAAGTTCGTGGATCACGTCACGCAAGAAACACTTCTGAACGCAAAACAATCTCGTCGCGTTCCGTACTCTCAATAACTACGACGAGAATTGTTCTCGCACGTCTTTACAGGACAAAAGTCACCAAGCGACTTCTTCTGTGAAAGAGTATTGTAGGCGCATTGAGTTTCTTCGTTGCGCTTACAACTCTCTTCCACATAAAAGTTATCTCTGACTAACATCACCTTGGACTTAGCTTTCAAGATATTAATTGCAATTATCGCTTGGATATTTGTCCATTAATTAAATCTGAGGTTTCTTCCTCCTCTTTTCATGACAAAAACTCTCAGTGATGTATAGTGTTGTTGTTATCAAAACTTCTTGGTGTTAGCTTATCGGCAAAGATGTCGTATTTGCCAAGATAACTCTTCCCTACTTCATATTATGATATTCTGTCTTAATTGACTTTAAGGGGGTCGTTGGGGTGTTATATTAGGATTAAGTAGTTCTAAGTTCTAGGGGACTGATGACCTTAGATGTTAAGTCCCATAGTGCTCAGAGCCATTTGAACCATTTGTTGAAAATTATTTTGATCATCTGGTGACTTCAATGGATGCGTCATGGGTCTATGAGTATGATCTAAAGACAATAACCTTGAGCATGGAATGGAAGCCTTCTAAGAAGGCAAAAATGCAGAACTCAGCTCGGAAGGTGATGCTTTCAGTTTTTTCGGACGCTAGTGGAGAAATCCTCACAGATTGTCTCGTCAAGCGTCAAACCAGCATTAGCATATAATAAAGCAGTCTTCTAGACAAAGTACGAGAAGCTCTGATTAAGGAACCGAACGCTATGCTCTCCGGAGGCATTCGTCTTCTGGTTGAAAATGTACCAATTCATTCATCTCATGTTGCTGCTGACAAAACGAGGGCACGTAACTTTGAGATCTTGCAGCATCTGCCTTATTCTCTTCTTTTTCCAGAAATGAAGAAGCAGTTGCGTGGTCGCCGATTTGGCAACACAAATGACGTCATTAATGAAGTGGAAGAATGTATAAGCAGCATTACAGACTTCTACAGTCAAGGAATTCCTAAGGTCAAGATCGAAACATTCACAGATAATATGTGAGAAATAACCACATCTCAAAATTGCTTCCAGTTTGAGAATAAACACTGATTACAAAAAGGTGGCATTCCAGTGGCATCCCAATTGTCAGGGACATTGGCAGTTATATTCATCACCCACATACAAATGAAATCTTCGATACAATAATAACAAAGAAAATATACAAAATAATTTTAATAATATATATTTGTACATTATACTGTACAATCTGTATGGTAGCTGAATCAATAGTTAAAATAAATCTACTGGCGCGGCATCGAAGCCGATGCACTGCAACACTCAGGCTCGGCTCGTAGCGGAATAACAGCGGCGAATACTGACCGACCACACAACGTCAGACATGAACCAAAAGAAAACGGCCACCTATCGACCGAACGATGGGAACGAATCACGATTCTAACACCAATGTAAATGGGTAGAGATGGGGAAAGAAGGTTGTTACATACGGCTTATGACGACAATGGGCAGGAGGTCGAGCAGTCAGGAGTTGTAAGTGGGCACCCAGGGCTGCCATTAAATGACAGAACAGGAAATTAGGTACAATTAAAAGGATAAATTTCTGTGTACGGTGTACAAAGGGCGCGCCTAGCGTCGGAAGTTACCAAGTGTAGGCCAGCCTCGGAGGACGAACAACTAATTGAAATGGGCAACGGAATGGGAGGCGGTTCACGTTAATTGATGTCGGTGGTCGGTCATGGAATGTAGAGCCAGAGGCTCTACCTCCCAAAAAGACGTCTGTTCTGCTCGAGGTCTGGAGCACAAGCGAGCGAGGCAACTGTGTTCTGCACTGCAGAATCCTCCAGCATTCACACACGTGAGCTGTATCTCACTCGCGCTATTGGCTAAAACCGATGGCGTGAATTCGCTAGCTGTTTCAGTAGAGGGTTCAAGGCGTCTCCTTTCAGCAGCTTTAACTGGACAGAAGTGCCTCGCTTCTGAAAGACAGGCAACTTGTGTCAGGTAGGCCCAGCCGAAGTTGCTCTGGGAGAAAACTTGTAAAGCTCTGACTGGGTCCTATGAAATAAACCTTTTTAAGCAAACTCCCTAAAATATTTCTTGACTGGCTGCCATCCTGTAGACAACTTTATGCTGACACTATTTCAACATAGAAAAAGAAATACCGAACCAAATACACTTATTTGATCTAACAATAAAGAGAGATTACAGCAAATACAAATCTGACATTTGCAGTAACCTGACAGCAAAAGACACAATTATATATGCCTCATCGAACAATCCACAAAACTACAAACTAGCAGCTTTCCAACAAATGACACACATGCCGAAAAAATTCGCATTCAGCAGAGCAATCTATGGAAAAGATGTAGAAACAATGTGGTTCATAACAAAAAACATTGAATACAGTGCCACGTAACACGAAAACTCAACCACAAATTTCAAAAACAGAAGTAAAGAGAAATGAAAAGAAACAGATGTTACAAGCAGCACAAAACTCTACAAATAACACAGACACTACAGTACACACAAGCACACGAAAGAAGAACAGCCACGACAGCTAACAGAAAGAAATTGTACACTTCAACACACAAACACATATCAACAGACAGAATAGCAAATATTGTGAAAAAACAAAGGGAGTTCCTATATACCAGTTAACATGTCAAAGATGCAAATCAATAATCAATCTACTTGAACACCTAATAAAGCATGGACACGAATTATCTAACACGGAACGGGGTATCAAAATTGTTAGGATGAATATTCGTAACAGAAAATTTCTAACATTACAGGAAAACTTTCACATTCGACGAGTACTTACAATGAACAAGAAAATGATAAATGACCAAAGTAGAGGCCTAAGATCCTGCTAGCAATGGAAACAATAGCAAACAGTGATGTAGAACATATTCAGGCTAATTAATAAAAACACACAAACCGGAAAAACAAAAAAATACTGGACTATATAGAAAACCACAACACCAACAAGAGACGAACGAAAAACACAGTGACAGTTGTCAATAATGCATACTTTATACAAACACAAACCAGAACACAGTTATCAGTGGAAGCGAGGTGTTAAGTCGAAATGTGTTCGTAAAACGCTGAAAATCGGACATCCTAGTTACACAAACCGACTAAGTACAGCTCCAGGACAACACATGTGCACTAGGAACATCAGAAAACGTAAGCAGAAACAAACAGTAGTCCAACCTACTGCAAAGTGTGCTACAAAACATTGTTTCACACCTGACAACAAAAGAATAACAAAAACCTGTAATGTAGTAACAAATATGTAATTATCATACAACACAGTTGTCATATACAAATACAAACATGTATTACAGGCCACTAATGATGTTTCACGAATAAAAAGAAGTGAAACGCGTGTGGCACAATAGAGTATCTCATTTAGCTGCACTATATGAACCACATCCCAAGAATATAGAAGCAGCTAAGGTATGACTGTAAATATATGAATGTTTTTATTTTATTTCATGAATGACTTAATTTTAGGCTAAATGTTGATACACAGCCATTAACGACATTAGCTACCAGTTGTCATTGATTTAAATCAATGGGAAATTTGAAAATTTGTATTGGACTAGGATTCAAACCCAGGTCTTCTGCTTTCCAGGCAGAGGAGCTGACCACTTCTCCATCCAGACACAGCGGTCATCGTAGCTGAACAGACTACCCCAGCACGCCTCCCGTCAGACCCAGATTTGGACAGGTCCAAAAGAATAGGCATCACATTTGTAATTAAGGAGAGTATGGCTAATGTTTACTTCAGTGTGGATGCACACCACACTCGAACTCTTATGGGAATCGGCGAAATGCAGCAAGTAATGAGGATAATGGGGCCGGCCGCTGTGGCCGAGCGGTTCTAGGCGCTACAGTCCGGAACCGCGCGACCGCTACGTTCGCAGGTTCGAATCCTGCCTCGGGCATGGATGTGTGTGATGTGCTTAGGTTAGTTCGGTTTAGGTAGTTCTTAGATCTAGGGGACTGATGACCTCAGACGTTAAGTCCCATAGTGTTCAGAGCCATTTGAACCATTTTTTTGAGGATAATCGGCAAGGTGCTCTACATCGCTAGTCTGTGCGTAAGTTGAGAATTTGCGTCCGCCGGGAGGAGTGCTAGGGTAGTCTATGCAGTTGCGATGTCCACCGTGTCTGGATGGGACAGTGGTCAGCGCATCTGCCTAGCAAGCAGGAGATCTGAGTTGAAATCGCAGCCCTGCACAAATGGTTCAAATGGCTCTGAGCACTATGGGACTTAACTTCTAAGGTCATCAGTCCCCTAGAACTTAGAACTACTTAAACCTAACTAACCTGAAGACATCACACACATCCATGCCCGAGGCAAGATTCGAACCTGCGACCGTAGTGGTCGCGCGGTTCCAGACTGTAGCGCCTAGAACCGCTCGGCCACTCCGGCTGGCAGTCCTGCACAAATTTTCAACTTTCTCATTGATTTAAATCAGTGCCCACTGGAAGCTAACGTCGTTAATTTCTTTGTGTCTTGATTCACAGTGGCTGCAGGATCAAAATGGTGTCTGTTCTTTCAGACATCCCCAAAAGAACAGACATCATATATACGAATGCGTGTTGTTTTTTTAACTGTTTTAGATTCTTAGACATTTAAATGTTGAAAAGTTATTCTGTGCTGGCTGTATGGGTGAAGTCCAAATGGCATTAACAAATTTAAATGAAATATATTTGAACTTCTGATGTGCTGATGAAGTCTAAAGGAAGCTGTAGACTATCACCGACACATACGAAGTGCTTACACAGGCGAAAGCGTTCTACAATAGGAGCAAAAATGTTACTGTCAACTTGGGCACACAGATAGCCGTTTGAGACATAAATATGTATGAGCGGTTGCGAGCCGCCACTGACGTCGCTGTGAAATCTTGTCCTAGTTGTTAGAAATGCAACTGAAATGTAAACTATTCCATAAAGTTCCTATCAAATGAGGCTCAAATTTCAGCCATGGCCCATAGTTGGTAATGTGCTAGATACATTAACTGATATCAACATATTTTACTGCTGATGTAACACGACATGTAACCCTCCAATATGGTCCAAGATATGAATTACTTGAGTACAGATGACAGCTCCGCCAATGCACTGCTCTTTTATACTTTATGTACGCGATACTACCAGAGCTGGCCGCTGTGGCCGAGCTGTTCTAGGCGCTTCAGTCCGGAACCGCGCTGCTGCTGCTATGGTCGCAGGTTCGAATCCTGCCTCGGGTCCTTAGGTTAGTTAGGTTTAAGTATTTCTAAGTCTAGGGGACAGATGACCTCAGATGTTAAGTTTCATAGTGCTTAGAGCCATTTGAACCATTTGAATCCTCTGCAATTATCTTTCTGGAGTCATCCGAAAAATTAAGTGAACACCAGTCTCGTTAAAATGGCTGAAGAACTGGAGCAGTGGATAGTACGGTGTTGTCACCATTTTCTAGAGGATAATTGTGGGATCTTTGCAAGGATTCGTTACTCACTCCAGTACTAAATCAAAATGTGAAGACGATAGGTGGAAAACCTCATTCAGCAGGTACGATTTTATAGGGAATTGTAACGTATAACTTATTATTCAAGTAGTGTATTTCGTGTTAAAGTAGGCCATTGTTGCAATTTGAGCGGAGTTAAAAGACGACTTAATCAAGAAGTGGACGCTTCAAATGCATTTGTACTACTAACAATAATATTTGACCCTGAATTGGCTGGCACCTTGCAGCCCGTTTTCGGATCCTTGTTTACTATAACGCATTTGCTTCTTCTAACGTATACGTTCATCACAGTCCATTCAGCTGTTAATTACGACACACCCTGTACCGTACATTGTTCACCATAGTGCCATGTGTTAAACCGACGTCTTGTTTCTCAACGCAATGGATTATACACGAACCAGTCAAATTAATGTGCCCATCGCCTTCATTCGACACCAATGTGCAATAACAACTCACAGATGGCAGGTGGAAACACTCGCAGGGAAGGATACATAAGGCGCGTCTGGCGGACGCGGGAAACAGTTCAGTCGTCGTCGTTATGAGGAAACGGGGCGATTTATCTAACGTCCAAAAGAGTACGTTCATTGGCTTTCGGTCCATGGTTGGAAGGTCTCTTAACTGTTCACGTGCCACCGTTATTAAAGTATACCACATACGGCAAAATGGTGCATTCTAAAGCAGGTGGTGAGGCAGTTGTGATGCACTATGGGCCGTAGATGACAGGGCTGAATGACAGCTGCACACATATGTACGGGTGTGTAGACGTGAAACTGTTGAGCAACTGACCACCCATATCAACTGAGGGGCTACCAACAGCGTCTCCTCAACGACTGTTCAGCGAAGGCTGGTGCGTGTGGGCCTCCGCAGCAGGCTCCTGTTTCACGCACTCATGCTGACTGCTCATCACCGGCGACGAAGGTTGGAATTTGCACGCCAGTAACGCATCTGGACGCCCACTGATAATGATGTTTGGTTCGTGGGGCGTTCAACTGCGCGGTTATCAGCGCCCGTACAAATTCTCAACCGTTGCCCAGCCCTATCTCTCCACTTTAATGAATGATGATGAAATGATGAGGACAACACAAACACCCAGTCATCTCGAGGCAGGGGAAAATCCTTGACCCCGCCGGGAATCGAACCCGGAACCCTGTGCTCGGGAAGCGAGAACGCGACCGCCAGACCACGAGCTGCGGACGATGTCCACTGAGTCGTTACAGGTTGCCTTTGCAGATGAATGCTATCTCATGCTTCTTCCGACAAAAAGCAAACAGCCTGCATCAGTCGTCGGAAGGGTGCAGCGGGAGGTGGGAGCCATACGGTCTGGGGAATGTTTTCGTGTCATTTCCTGTGTGACCTCGTCATTCGTGATAACATTATGGATCAACCCAAGTACGCATGTATCCTTGGAGGCCACGTCCACTCCTACATGAAATTTATTTTTCCTCGGCGTGAAGGCATATACCAACGTGCTGTACAGATCGTAGTGTACGGGCATGGTTCGAAGAGCACCAGGATGAGCTTACCATACTTCCCTGGCCACTAAACAACCCGGATTTAAACCCGATCGAGAATCTGTGGGTGCCTCGATCGGATAGTTCGCATCGTGGATCCTCAACCCAGAACCTCGCGCAGCTGGCCACGGCACTGCAGTCGATACCTTCCAGAATGACTCTCTTCCTGCACATCTGGCAGCGATCCTCACTGTAAACGGTGGTTATTCAGGCTTTTGATAGGTGGTCACATTAATGTGACTAGACAGCGTAAGTGTTACTGGAAGTCAATATTACTCCGAATTTTAAAGCCTACTGCGAAGTGGTAGCAATGTCATTACCGCTCCTTGTATAAAGCTAAACGCCGCCCGAATAGACCATGAAGGCCCAACGGCAGCGAGCGGCCGCTGCGTCATCCTCCGGCCACGGGCGTCACTGGATGTGGATACGGATGGGCATGTGGTCAGCACACTGCTCTCCCGGCTGTATGTTAGTTTACGAGACCGGAGCCGCTGCTTCTCAATCTAGTAGCTCCTTAGTGTGCCTCACAAGGGCTGAGTGCACCCGGTGTTACCATTGCAGCAAAGCCGTTGGCGCTGCTAATGGTATGAATAGGATAATTTCAGAGTTGCGCTGTATCGAGACAAGATCTCGTCCTATACGCACATTTTGGTGAGTGGGTCGTCTTTCGAAGCTCTTAGTGCAACAGTACAGCCCCCCTCTCTTCACTCACCCCTTGACCATCTGCATCCAGAAGAAAATAATCAACCGAATGGAAGAATGATTTGTGCTACCCGCTGACGTAAACCGGGTTGAGAATGCAGAATGAGATTTCCACTCTGCAGCGGAGTGTACGCTGATATGAAACTTCCTGGCAGATTAAAACTGTGTGCTATACCGAGATTCGAACTCGGGACCTTTGCCTTTCGCGGGCAAGTGCTCTACCATCTGAGCTACCCAAGCACGATTAACGCAGCGTCCTCAAAGCTTTACTTCTGCCAGTATCTGGTCTCCCACCTTCCAAACTTTACAGACGCTCTCCTGCGAACCTGCACAACTAGCACTCCTGAAAGAAAGGATATTGTGGATACATGGCTTAGCCACAGCCTAGGGGATGTTTCCAGCTTCTGTAAAGCTTGAGTCGTGCTTGGGTAGCTCAGATGGTAGAACACTTGCCCGAGAAAGTCAAAGGTCCCGAGTTCGAGTCTCGGTCCGGTACACAGTTTTAATCTTCCAGAAAGTTTCACATTGAGAATGCTTGAAACCACTTAAAACTACCATGGCATCGTCGCAGTCCTTGCACACTGGGTTACCTCAGCAGGGCTCCAGAAGTGGGTCAGCCCTGGGCAGCGGCATCTTCACGTCCTCGTTGGCGGAATTCCGAGGAGGATTCAGTGTGTTACAGTGAGAGGTGGCATGAGCCCCCTCTCATATTTCTATCTTACGATTTTCCTCTCTAATTGCATGCGGTGAAAAGTTGCTATTCCTTCACACGCGGACTTCCCACGCAGCGTCTCTCGTCACCCGGGTGGTCCGGTGACAGGCGGGCACTGCTGATCTGGAAAGGGTTAAGCCGACGGGTGTGAGGAAGTCGAGTGAATGCTTTGCAGACGCCGACATTGTCAAAAGACACGCCCGGACGGGTCTGAAGTAGCGGCTGGGCTAGAGGTTCCGTTACTTCGCAGAATCTTAGCGAAAACACTTTCTGGCGGGCTACCAGCGAGGCGTGGGAATGACTTGTGTACCCAGGCAGTTGTGGCGGGAAAATTCCCGCGCTTTCTGCAAAATAGTAACTGTGATTGGCTGGCTCAGGGCATAGCTCCGTGACGTAGCAAAATCAGCGCAGAAATTGGCGCCAAGAATCTCCATTGGTGGAATGGTAGTGCTCCGGCAATGGAGTGGAATTTTCCGCCGGTTTTCGAGTTGCTGATTGGAACGTTTAACCACGGCCACTGTCGTGGGGGCGGGAATGTTGTGTGTTCGGCCTGTACGGGTGCTCTAGGTAGTCGGCTCTCACCTTTCGGTCGAGGAAGTCGAAGCAACCAGCCATCGCCTCCGGTACGCCAGATCGTGTTCTGGCAGTTAAGAAGACAGTTTGGTAATGTATGTCCACAGCACCGGCAGATAGGGATTTTCCTAGGTGATAATCAGAGCTCAGCAGAGTGCGCCTGTTCGTCTTTTTCTAACTTTGTTCTGTCTTGAGTAGCAGCAATTAATGTTGGGTTAGCTGTGTGTCTCTCTTAAGATTTGAGTGGCAAGGAATTGGCTCCACATACCACTTCGTCATAAACCTCACAATCTACTTTAGGGACAACTTCACCTTCACAGCGTTTGTTTGTGTATTCAATTTGAGCCAATTTGAGGTATTATAAATGTTTCATGTGTTTTTGTTTATTATTTTGTGTTTAGTCTTAATAAATCATATTGTTATTTTGGACAGAACTTTCATTCTGTTAATCGGTAGAACAACCCATCATTTCTCATTACGTTAATGAAACCTTCCTTTATTTAACTTATTTATCAAATTAAATTATTGCAGGTGCCAAACTCTTTTCTACTCCACTTGCAGGGTTGATTACAGTCAGTTCGCGTATATTTTTTAATCCTTGTGCAACAGCAAAAGTCGGAGTTAGAATAGGGGGGCTTAGAGCATCATTTACATGTGTAGATTCTAGAATTTAGTGTTAAATACACTGCTAGCCCCGGCACCTCGCATAAAATGGCGACCCTTAGCCTCGGATCTTTCCTGTGAATCGCTGATAAGCAAGTATTATTAGTAGTAGGGACACTCAGAATTTTTTTTGCTTAATTTTTCTATTGATTTATACCCAAGTTTTTTTCTGGTAGTTCCGCGTTTAGTTTTAAGTAGCGGCGCATGATTACAGTTTTTGTTTTCAGTGTATATATTCTTTTGTTCATTGTTTTTGTGTTCCTTTGATGGTGTGTCCGTATCACATCACACTTTGTCGGGTTTGTGTGTGGTTTCTGTACCACAACAAATCGTGCGTATAATTACAGCGTTGGAGAGGCGTTGTTGAAATTTTATGTCTATGTGTAAAAATACATGGAGTAGATTATTTTTATTGTGTATTTTAGATAAATTTTGTTTCTCATGAATGATCACGAGAAGTAAGGCACGACTATTAGTGAGCGAAGCTAAAACAAAAGTGGATACTATAATGGATAAGAGGCACGTTACTGACGGGGATAGGTTAGGAGATGAGATGGGCACATTTTTAGCAGGAGAGGACGACAGGGTCATTGATGAGGAAGGTGATTTGGACGCGATCCTAGAGCAACGTCGCCGCCGTGATTATGATAGTGAGGTAGAGAATGAAACAGAGACAGGCAAACAGGTCGAGACGGTAGCAGAAGTTTATAATCAAACGAACGAGAGCAGACAGGAGCCAGCTCGGTCACGTCAGAGCTCTAGCGCCCAGGTGTCCAGAGTTACATCACCCATGTGTGACGAGGATCAAAATGATGACATTAACCCAATACTGAGCTTCCAACGATCAATGAAAGAAAAAGCTGACGAACAGCGTAAGAAGGAGAAGGAAGAAGATGAGAAACAACGTAAGAAGGAGAAGGAAGAAGCTGAGAAACAGCGTAAGAAGGAGAAGGAAGAAGATGAGAAACAGCGTAAGAAGGACACAGAGGCAATAATTTCGCATATAGGGGAAATTCGTGGGGAATTACTAACAATAAAGAAAGAATGTGGAGAAGCAAAACAAATGTCAATGGTAGCACAAAAAGTAGCAGGCCTAGCCAAAACGGCAGCAACAGGGGCAATGAAAATCGCAAAAGTAACTTCTCAACTTGCAGGTCGCTTGCGACTTGCGACACAAGCCCACGCAAAATCCCTAGCGTTCTTAAAAACTGAAGACAATATTGTGGTTACGAACATCACGAAACTAATGAAAGAAGTAGAGAGTCGGATAGCAAAACTAGAGCGAAACGGGCACACGAGCACTGCGCGTTCGGATACCAATGATGGAGTACACAGAATTGTGTCTCCGAGGAAAAGCCCGCCGTGCTCTAGCCCAGTGACGGAGTGCAGAACTAACAAGGCACACGCAGAAACACCTAGTAATAGCTCCAGTAATAGTAGCCCACTTAGGAGAGTGAATTCGGAGTGCCACTTCCACTGTGATACAGATGTAGCACATCACAGTTATCAGCAAGATAGATCAGGACACTCAGCAGACGTGCAAGTATCTGAAACGAGTGACAACACCAGTGCGAGGATCGAACAGGATTTTGATCAGAATCACTTCCTATCGATACTAAAATTCCAGAAGTTCAAAGATAATGGAGGGTCGATGCATCCGAAGAGCTGGGTGATGCAGTTTACAAATTCATTACCGTCGTCATGGCCAACCCTGGCAAAATTAGAATTCATGTGTGGACACATCGAAGGCCAAGCCGCGGAAAAGATGCGGGGTGTGGCAGCGACGCGTCGGACTTATGAGGAATTTGTTGGTGCATTCCTGCAGACCTACTGGTCAAAGGAAACGCAAGACAGGATTAAAGAGGAAATAATATTTTGTCCTGAACTGGAAGTGTCCGGGCATAGGAGCGCAACCAAATTATTTGATGATTTACTCAAGAAGAACCAGTTTTTAGATAGTCCATACAGCAATGGATAAATCATCAGATTTTGCTTTTCCAAATTGCCAGTTAGGTATCAACAGACACTTGTCGGGAAGTGTGGATCTGACATAAAAGCATTCAAGAGTCTATTGCGCGAACTCGAGGTTGTCTTTGATAAACAAGACGCAAAGGACAGGAAGAAGAGGCAAAGTAACAAATACCACGTGCCAGGAAGGGAACACGACAAAAGATCCCATAATCGCACTTGTCAGTTAGGAAACCAGGGTTACGGAAGCCAAGGTTACGCTATTCAAGGTTATGGAAACCAAAGACACGGAAAGCAGAACGTCAGGGATCTGGGTCAATCTAGACAAGGAATCTGGGATAGGAGGAATAACGAACGGCAAAGTGACCGTAATTGGAGAGAGCGGAACCAAGGACAACAGGAGAACCAGGAGATTCAAATTAGACCTGCAAATCCTAATGCACGTCAGAGGAGGGGGAGTCGGACAAGGGATTGGTGCTAGTCCATAGGACTCCAACACACCTCTCACACAAAGAAGTTCGTGGAATAATAGTAGTTTAAGTGGTGTACATAGCAGAATAGGCAAATATATGAACCTTTCTTCGGGGAACAATAATCGTAGCATTAATAGATTAAAATTGTTAAAGTATTAACACGCTGCGTTGTCTCGCATAATAATTTACTGCTGCTAACTTTTTTTGGTTTATGTTCGCGATCCCCACTGTCGATGGGATAAGAGGCACTACCTTTCCATGAGCAATGTTTTAGTCCTTTCCTGTCTGGTGTCCATGTTGAGGGATAATGAGGAGTGAGGAGATGTCGCACATACGGGCGCATACAAGAACGTGCTCTTAGAAGCGTTCTGAGAAGTCGTGATACGCTCCATAACGGCCACAACCAGTTCGTGAGACGTTCATACCAATGCTTGCAGGCACGCGTCAGTGCACTGCAAGATTGTGGTATATTGCGTGATTTCGAGGATGAACATATGCAGTATAGTTTTTACAGTGATGCGCGAGCATCGTTGTCTTGCAAGTCGGGGTGAACCTGTGAGCGTTTGACTCCAATGGTGCCCTAGGGCCTAGACGGTAGAAATGCGGGCATAAAGCCTACCATGCCAATGTGCTGGTTGGGGATTTAGCGTGCTGCTTGTGTCTGTCACAGATGAATAACCAAGGAATTATACTTGGAAATTCGTGACATACTGTGTAGCTGATGTGTGGTGGGCGACGGAATCCTCAACAGGAACCAGTCCTGGCTTGGTCATATTACATTGCCTCTGGAAAGGTGTGCTTTGATCGCGAATACTGCATAACATAGAAAAAGAAGTTGCAACTATAAATTTATTGTCTTGTATAGCCATGGCTAACCCAGTCTCTGGAGTTTCAGTGAGGCGTAGTGAGAACTCGGAGGCCATGTCGTACGGCGCGCACATCACTGTCGTCAATAGCGGCGAGCAGCGAGACATCTCAGCGTAACAGGAATTATGTAAGAGTGTTGCATAAAAAAAAAATTATAATAATAATAGAGAGGCGGTTTTCTACCACAAGTGTTTGGCGCGCGCCTGTTGAGATGCTATTTTTCAGGTCACCAAACCAGAGACCGGAGATGGAGGGACGAAGGGCGAGCGAAAGTAGCATAGTTGCATGTTCTTTATAGCACAGTAAAACTTAGACCTGCATAACAACATAATTGAATTAAAAGACATAGAATGTAGATCGTTGGCAAATGGTAGTTAATTCTTGAGCATGTCTACTGTCGATCTATATAATTAATAGTAATATTAGTGCAGGCTCGCACATTTATTTCTTCATCCAATATAGCGTCACACACCATGTACATAGTGAGATCGGTCTCTACACAAATATCAAGAAAAATTATTTCCATGATTTTGTTATGATAGCTACAGATAAATAACTATAAAATTAAAATTAGAGTGTCTGAAATGACAGACCATCAATGTATCGTTATGTAAATTTATTATAACGTAGAAGGTCATAGGGAAAAGTTAGGTATAAGATTTTTGTAAGAATTGTGCAGATGACGTGTATCGTGGCAATGCAGAGGCCAGCCGGAGCAAAAGCAAGAGGTCATCGGCTACCTGCAAGAAGAGAGCGTCAGCGCGACACCTGACGTGAAGGGCGCGAGAGCATCCGGTCCTACAAGCTGACAGTCACCGGGCCGTCTACCTGAGGGATTAGGCGGCAGACAATCCTCGCCGGGCCACAAGCGAAAGTGAGGCTGGCCGTTGACACTGACACGCGACCCACACGCGACAGCCTGCTAGCTCTCCGGACGCGGCAGCCGTTTGGAGGGATTCCCTGCGGCAGACCACGTTGTCGTGAGTACACGAAGAAGATCACATATCGTGTCAGAACCCGCGCCTCATGTGCCTCAGGACAGAAAGGGACGCTATATACTCACCTGTTTGGGTTTTTACAACTCACTAGCATTGGCCGATCTGCATACACAAAGCAGTATCGTGCCACACACTCTAACAAATGAATGGTCTCATTTCTAACTTCTCCTCTCTCTTAGATAGCAGGTGTAGCAATCGTCGCTCCTAGTTCGATCCTGTATGGATGACCTCACACACTTGTGGAGTCACTCCACATGCCATCATCCCTCGTCGGACTGCAATATTGGGAAACGTAAAAGTACTGTCCAGCGAGAGAAGAGACCTAGACTAGTGATGTATCCCAAGAAGTAGACCTCAGAGACAATTAATAGACGTGAGGAGAGCCTATCACTGTGTCTTCCTACCGTACTGCCGTCATCATATGCGTGGGTCTTGGTCCAATCTCAACAGAGTACTGCAGATGCTCCAGCATACCCTATTGCCGTTGCAACAACGTAGCAACAACACCCGACGTTTAGCCCTATGTGATGTCAGTACTGTGGAATTTGTGAAGTGCTTCGAATATTTCTAACAATGTGATTTAGTGCCTCATTCTCAGCACAGTCGTGAACATTGTGCAATGTGCACACACAACTTGATCCCCCTTGAACCTTGTTTTTTTCTTTCTTTTCTTTCTTAAATTTTTCTTTAGTGTTGTTTTTGTAATGTATGTTATACCTTGTATGTGTTTGTGTTTTACACTGTAATTCTTATTACAAATTACTGTATTGTTCCCCACACCATGTTTTTTTTTGTATTTTGTATTTATTGTTGTGAGTATTCAAACAGTATGCCTGAAGTCCCCATAAACTGAAGCAGATACCACCACTGTCATTGTGAATGGACCATCAGTTCAGGGAACATTTTGTAAAGGTTATTCCTGGTGCAGGGAGACAGAATGAATCGGAGATTGTAATTAGATTCTGAAAGCTCACAAAAAGAGATTGTTAACTTAAACAGTATCATGTGTGAGTGAGTTCAGGTTAGTTTAATGATTCAAATTGTTGTAACATCTTGGGCATTTAATTGCGGAGCACTCCAACTCTGATTGTAAAGAATAAACTGCTCCATATTTGGCTCACATGCCCGGGCCATATTTAGAGTGTGAATGTCTGTGTGAATCAGTGTTTGGAAGGGGCTCCCTGGGTATGGATGTGTGATGTGAGTGTTAGTGTTCCATATTAAGAATGTGAAGTTGGCTACACCATAAATAATCCTCCCTCTATGAGCTGCATTTTTCAGTTGCAGTGATTTTTTTATAGAGTGCGGCATGTGGAGTCAGTTTGTAAGATTGTTCTTGGGCGATTGACTCACTACCTTGCTCCTAAGTGAGCCAACCGCTCACCAATTACAATCTAAAATGGCGTAGGGGCTATGAGAGGTGCCATGAGACCCCTCTCATATTTCTATCTTACGATTTTCCTCTCTAATTGCATGCGGTGAAAAGTTGCTATTCCTTCACACGCAGACTTCCCACACAGCGTCTCTCTTCACCCGGGTGGTCCGGTGACAGGCGGGCACTGCTGATCTGGAAAGGGTTAAGCCGACGGGTGTGAGGAAGTCGAGTGAATGCTTTGCAGACGCCGACATTGTCAAAAGACACGCCCAGACGGGTCTGAAGTAGCGGCTGGGCTAGAGGTTCCGTTACTTCGCAGAATCTTAGCGAAAACACTTTCTGGCGGCCTGCCAGCGAGGCGTGGGAATGACTTGTGTACCCAGGCAGTTGTGGCGGGAAAATTCCCGCGCTTTCTGCAAAATAGTAACTGTGATTGGCTGGCTCAGGGCATAGCTCCGTGACGTAGCAAAATCAGCGCAGAAATTGGCGCCAAGAATCTCCATTGGTGGAATGGTAGTGCTCCGGCAATGGAGTGGAATTTTCCGCCGGTTTTCGAGTTGCTGATTGGAACGTTTAACCACGGCCACTGTCGTGGGGGCGGGAATGTTGTGTGTTCGGCCTGTACGGGTGCTCTAGGTAGTCGGCTCTCACCTTTCGGTCGAGGAAGTCGAAGCAACCAGCCATCGCCTCCGGTACGCCAGATCGTGTTCTGGCAGTTAAGAAGACAGTTTGGTAATGTATGTCCACAGCACCGGCAGATAGGGATTTTCCTAGGTGATAATCAGAGCTCAGCAGAGTGCGCCTGTTCGTCTTTTTCTAACTTTGTTCTGTCTTGAGTAGCAGCAATTAATGTTGGGTTAGCTGTGTGTCTCTCTTAAGATTTGAGTGGCAAGGAATTGGCTCCACATACCACTTCGTCATAAACCTCACAATCTACTTTAGGGACAACTTCACCTTCACAGCGTTTGTTTGTGTATTCAATTTGAGCCAATTTGAGGTATTATAAATGTTTCATGTGTTTTTGTTTATTATTTTGTGTTTAGTCTTAATAAATCATATTGTTATTTTGGACAGAACTTTCATTCTGTTAATCGGTAGAACAACCCATCATTTCTCACTACGTTAATGAAACCTTCCTTTATTTAACTTATTTATCAAATTAAATTATTGTAGGTGCCAAACTCTTTTCTACTCCACTTGCAGGGTTGATTACAGTCAGTTCGCGTATATTTTTTAATCCTTGTGCAACAGCAAAAGTCGGAGTTAGAATAGGGGGGCTTAGAGCATCATTTACATGTGTAGATTCTAGAATTTAGTGTTAAATACACTGCTAGCCCCGGCACCTCGCAACAGTACGTGATGGAATAACACCAGCTGCAATTCCGTTTCAGTATTCAAGGCCATTTTCCAGTGTTTATGACAGTATCGTGTATACTGCCAACCTGTCCGTGTACTTCCACGACGCCAGAGTCACAACCCACGGAAAATGGTCTTGATGGCGGAAACTGATCATGGCGATCCGAAATGAAAGTGCAACTGGTGCTGTTATTCGATTCCATTTAATTTCGGGATTCAGGGTTACCTAACAGCAGCAATTCATTTCACAGGTGTACAATGATTCATTCTTCCGAACCAGCTGCTTTTATTTTGATTGTTATTTTGTTTTAATTTTACACTAAAGATATTATTCTTTCATTCCTTGCTCCCCTTGAATCTCTGCTCGCACACATGTTCATTGATATTCAAGCATTACAAAACTTTTTGAGCAGTTTACAATTGAATAGTGCTGTGAACAACAGGTACTTTCTCCCTTATTTCCTTATTAGTTTGTACGCCTAGGGCCGTCTAGCGTACCCCGACGGAGGAACGAATCATTACAAGTGATAGGAAAAATGCGCAGGTCATTCCCGCTTACAGGAAAGGTCGTCAAAAAGGCGCACACGATTATAGGCCTATATTGCTAACGCCAGAGTATTGCAGAATATTGGAGAAAGTTTTATGCTCAAGCATCATGACGTTTCTGGAGACCGAAATTCTTCTCTGTAGAGAATCAGCTTTCGCTAACGATCGTGTGATACCGGCGCCAAGGTTGACGTCTTGTTCCTTGGCTATTGGTAAACATTCGATACGATTTCCCACCGCCGTCTAATGAAGAAAATATGTACTTATAGAAGATCAAACAAGCCTTGCGATGGGTTGAAGAATTCTTCGCAAACAGGATGTCGTACGGGCGTACCCGAAGGAAGTGTATGGGACCTTGAGTGCGTACAACATACGTAAATGACCTGCTAGAGATCGTCCGAAGGTCCATGAGACTGACACTTGGTGTAGGGATTGGCATTTGACGCTCAACATAATCAAAAATAATGTATTATGGACATGTGTGCATGATAACACGATTACTGAACAGTCACCATAAGCGGTCACATGCATGAAATATCTGGGTGCATGCATACAGGGTGATTTAAAATGTTGAGTCCACAAAGAACTAATAGTAGGAAACGCAGATAACAAACTAATTTTCATTATCAGAATCACAAGGAAGTATACCCCACCCACAAATGAGATAGTTTCAAAACCCTCGTTTCACCGATACTTGGATGTTGGTCGTCATTCTGGGAGCCTTGTCAGAAAGAATTCGTGAAACAAAAAAAAGGAAAGTCAAAGAAGAGCGGCGCATTTTCGTTTAGTACGTGTGAAACCGGTATGAATATGCTCACCCATCTCTCGTGGTACACGCTACTGGAGAGATACCGTGCATCAGGATGTGCTTTAATTTTGAAATTCCAAGAGCGTATGTTATCAGAAATGTCAATCAATAGGTATTTCTTCCTCACACGTGTAACTCGGGAAAAGGCCAAGAAAGCTAGATAAGAGATATTAGAGCTCACAAAGAGGTTTACCAACTATCGTTTCCTCCCCCACACCTTTCGTGGCTCGAAAACGGTAGGGGGAAGTGAGAGTGGTACACGAAGTTCCCATTACCACACACCATAACGCGGCCAACGGAGACATCATTTGTTGCTCAAGTGGTTATTAATGTTGTGTCCTGTATGGTTCTGAATTACGGCTGGGTTGTGGAGAAGAAAGAGGATAGTTCTATGCTACCATTCGCGGATGAAGTGTAGGAAGAGTGATTAATTATATGCTTCTGCGCATGCTGTTATTAGGCAACTTTTGTCTTCACGGAACTACAGAATCTGCTCGTGTGGGAGACGAAAGAGTACGCATTCTGCTCTGAAAAACATAATGCTATGAAGACCGGTTATAATGTTATATGTTTCGTGCTCTGATGACCGGTTTTTGTTTCGTCGATCGATTCAGATACTACAACATATTTGTTATACTTTCGTATCGGTGGAATGAATCTGTGACCTTTGCCGTTCATTGGTTTGCCTACGATTAGTATCACCTGTTAGTCCAGTCGACTATGGACCCTACAGAACTGAGCAGTACTCCTACACAGGACATAAAAGCGTTTTCTCGGAAATCTCTTTCGTAGTGAGCAGGCGCGAGCTGCAGCTGTCACCTAGAGCTCGAGTATCTCTGACGTGTCCTCTCTGTCGATACTCAGGCTAGGTCGGGAGTACCAATCACTGCAAGATACTACATCCATCCTCTCTTCTGTCGGCATTCATGAACGGTACATCACGTACTACTCTGAAGCGCCAAGAACCTGGTGTAGGCATGCGTATTCAAACACAGAGATATGTAAACAGGCAGAATACGGCGCTGCGGCCGGCAATGCCTATATAAGACAACAAGTGTCTGGCGCAGTTGTTACATCGGTTACTGCTGCTACAATAGCAGGTTATCAAGATTTAACTGAGTTTGAACGCGGTGTTATAGTCGGCGAACGAGCGATGGGACGCAGCTTCTCCGAGGTAGCGATGAAGCTGTGATTTTCCCGTACGACCATTTCACGACTGTACCGCGAATATCAGAAATCTGGTAAAACATCAAATCTCCGACATCGCTGCGACCGGAGAAAGATCCTGCAAGAATGGGACCAACGACGACTGATGAAAATCGTTCAGCGTGACAGAAGTACAACCCTTCCGCAAACTGCTGCAGGTTTCAATGCTGGGCCATTAACAAGTGTCAACGTGCATACCATTCAACGAAACATCATCGATATGGGCTTTCGGAGCCGAAGGCTCACTCGTGTACGCTTTATGCTTCGTCTGGGCCCGTCCACACCAACATTGGACTGTTGATGTCTGGAAACATGTGGCCTGGTCGGATGAATCTCGTTTAAAATTGTATCGAGCGGATGGACAAAACCTCATGAGTCCATGCACCCTGCATATCAGCAGGGGACTGTTCAAGACTGGCGGCAGGGACCGATGACCGTAGCAGTCTGGTCCCTTTAATCCCACAAACCAACCAAGACTGGAGGCTCTGTAATGGTGTGGGGCATGTGCGGTTGGAGTGATATGGGACCCCTGATCCGTCCAGATACGACTCCGACAGGTGACACGTACGTAAGCATCCATTCATGTCCATTGTCATTCCGACGGACTTGGGCAATCCAGCAGGACAATGCGACAGTCCACAAGTCCAGAATTGCTACAGAGTTGCTCCTGAAATACTATTCTGACTTTAACCATTTCCGCTGGCCAGACATGAACACTGTTGAGCAAATCTGGGGTGCCTTGCAACGTGCAGTTCAGAAGAGATCTCCACTCTCTCGTACTCTTACGGATTTAAGGACAGCCTTTCATGATTCAAGGTATCAGTTCCCTTCAGCACTACTTCAGACATTAATCGAGTCCTTGGCACGTCGTGCTGCTGCTCGCGGGGACCCTACACGATATAAGGCAGTTGTACCAGTTTCTTTGGCCCTTCAGTGTAAAGACGATCGTGTCAAACCCAGCTCGCGCTATTCGTCCACGAGACTCAGAGGGCCATAGACTTAGGTTCCCAGGTAGATGCCGTGACTTCCGCAAGGCGTTCGATACAGTCCCCCACAGTCGTTTGATGAACAAAGTAAGAGCATATGGACTATCAGACCAATTGTGTGATTGGATGGAAGAGTTCCTAGATAACAGAACGCAGCATGTCATTCTCAATGGAGAGAAGTAAGAGTGATTTCAGGTGTGCCTCAGGGGAGTGTCATAGGACCGTTGCTATTCACAATATACATAAATGACCTTGTGGATAACATCGGAAGTTCACTGAGGCTTTTTGCGGATGATGCTGTGGTATATCGAGAGGTTGTAACAATGGAAAATTGTGCAGAAATGCAGGAGGATCTGCAACGAATTGACGCATGGTGCAGGGAATGGCAACTGAATCTCAATGCAGACAAGTGTAATGTGCTGCGAATATATAGAAAGAGAGATCCTTTATCATTTAGCTACAATATAGCAGGTCAGCAACTGGAAGCAGTTAATTCCATAAATTATCTGGGAGTAGGCATTAGGAGTGATTTAAAATGGAATGATCATGTAAAGTTGATAGTCGGTAAAGCAGATGCCAGACTGAAATTCATTGGAAGAATCCTAAGGAAATGCAATCCGAAAACAAAGGTAGTAGGTTACCTTACACTTGTTCGCTCACTGCTTGAATACTGCTCACCGGTGTGGGATCCGTACCAGATAGGGTTGATAGAAGAGAGAGAGAAGATCCAACGGAGAGCAGCGCGCTTCGTTACAGGATCATTTAGTAATCGCGAAAGCGTTACGGAGATGATAGATAAACTCCAGTGGAAGACTCTGCTGGAGAGACACTCAGTAGCTCGGTACAGGCTTTTGTTGAAGTTTCGAGAACATACCTTCACCGAGGAGTCAAGCAGTATATTGCTCCCTCCTACGTATATCTCGTGAAGAGACCATGAGGATAAAATCAGAGAGATTAGAGCCCACACAGAGGCCTACCGACAATCTTTCTTTCCACGAACAATAAGAGACTGGAATAGAAGGGAGAACCAACAGAGATACTCAAAGTACCCTCCACCACACACCGTCAGGTGGCTTGCGGAGTATGGATGTAGATGTAGATACGGCTGTTTCAGCGTGGATCGACACCTGGTACCTCAGAACCGTTTGCGCTATTGATCTGTAAGTGTAATCATTTCTTTACTCCGTACGCACTTTTGCAATAATAAATTTTGAGTGTCTTGGAAATCTCTGAAAGGGTGCAATAATTTTTTGTTCCATTGTATTTGCCCTGGCAAACCAGCACCAACTGAAGCAAGATGAAGGGGCACGATGGCAGCTGTCCACAAATGGGCACATGCTGGAGGGGACCCGGGCTGCCGGCGCTGCAGTGGGAGCGCGCCGCGGCGTCGCATAAATTGGGCGCTGCTGGCAGGGCCGGGGCGTTGGCACCGAGCCGGTTTGCGGGCGCATTCCTGTCCTGCTCAAGATGGCGCCGCGCGCGCTGGTCAGTGCTCAAGGGCACGGCCGGGCCCGGGCCAGCGGACGCCGCGACCTTGGCGGCCCGCACCTCCGGGAGGACGCGTCAGCTGCGCTCTGCAGCCGGCCCTCGCGTCACAAAAGAAAGCGCTCCGGCTGCACTTCGCCGAGCTCAGCGAATCTCCCAAAATGTGGGGAAAACAACATTACCCAAAATTACTGGCGCCAAAGATGAGAACGTTGTTACTGCGGCAGCGATACACAAAAATACGTGTGGAAAAGAGCGGCGCTGTAGTGCGACATCTTGCGACCGGTCCCACTGAGATGACCTCGTCGTACGGCTGCTAGGGGCCGTTACGGCGGCAAAAGTGTCTACACGTGTGCCACCCAAACACAAGGGAAGGCGACGTCAGCGTTACTTCACTAGACTGTCGTATCTCCCTAAGTCTCTTATACGGCCAACATGAGTAACAGAACTAGATATTCTCCATGTAGCAGGCAGCTAAAAACACTTAATAAACACAAGGTCTCCTGTCCAGATTGTATACGAGTCAGTTTCCTTTCAGAGTATGCTGATAAAATACCTCCATACTTAGCAGTCACATACAATAGCTCGCTCGTCAAAAGATCCGTTCCTAAAGACTCTAAAGACACACTAACATCCAAGAAAGAAAAACGAGTAATCCGCTGAATTCCAGACCCATATCACTGACTTAGATTTGCAGTAGGGTTTTGGAACATAATGAACTACCTCGAAGAAAGCGATTTATTGACAAACAGCCAATGTGGTTTCAGAAAATATCGTTATTGCGAAACGCAACTGCCTCTTTCTTCTGACGAAATAGAGAGCGCTATCGACAGAAGACGTCCAACTGGTTCCATATTTTTAGATTTCCATAACGCCAAGTGGGTTACGGACGGAAAAGACCCACCGTGGTTTAACAGCGCAATTCGGAGAATTCTCAGAAAGCAAAGGAAGTTGCACTCGCGGTCCAAGAAAGATCGGGAGAATGAGGACAGGCAAAAGTTAGTAGAGATTCTTGCTGCTGTAAAAAAGAGCAATGCGCGAAGAATTCAACCACTACCACCTTCATACCTTAGCAAAAGATCTTGCTGAAAACCCAAGGAAATTATGGTCTTACGTAAAATCGGTAAGCAGGATCAATGGGGCGTGGCAACGAAAGACAGCAAAACGAAAGCTGAAATTTTAAATTTAGGATTTGATAAGTCTTTCACGCAGGAGGATCGTACTAACATACCGCCGTTTGAGTCTCGTACAGATTCCCGTGTGGAGGACATAGTGATAGACATCCCTGGGTTTGTGAAGCAGCTGAATGGGTTGAAAATAAATAAATCGCCAGGTCCTGATGGGATTCCAATTCTGTTTTACAGAGAGTACTCTACTGCATTGGCTCCTTACTTAACTTGCATTAATCGCGAATCTCTTGCCCAACGTAAAGTCCCGAGCGACTGGAAAAAAGCGCAGGTGACGCCTGTATAGGGTAGAAGGACGGATCCTCAAAATTACAGACCAATATTCTTAACATCGGTTTGTTGCAGGATTCTCGAACATATTCTCAGTTCGAATATAATGAATTTCCTTGAGACAGAGAAGTTGCTGTCCATGCATCAGCACGGCTTTAGAAAGCATCGCTCCTGCGAAACGCAACTCGCCCTTTTTTCACATGACATCTTGCGAACCATGGATGAATGGTATCAGACGGATGCCATATTCCTAGACTTCCGGGAAGCGTTTGACTCGGTGCCAAGCATGTAATGGCAGTTGTGGGGAAGGCGGATAGTCGTCTTCGGTTCATTGGTAGAGCCGGCCGATGTGGCCGAGCGGTTCTAGGCGCTACAGTCTGGAACCGCACGACCGCTACGGTCGCAGGTTCGAATCCTGCCTCGGGGATGGGTGTGTGTGATGTCCTTAGGATATTTAGGTTTAAGTAGTACTAAGTTCTAGGGGACTGATGACCTCAGAAGTTAAGTCCCATAGTGCTCAGAGCCATTTGAACCATTTTTTTCATTGGTAGAATTTTGGGAAGACGTGGTTCATCTGTAAAGGAGACCGCTTATAAAACACTAATACGAGTACTGCTCGAGCGTTTGGGATCCCTATCACGTCAGATTGAGGGAGGACTTAGAAGCAATTCAGATACGGGCTGCTAGATTTGTTATTGGTAGGTTTGATCATCACGCGAGTGTTACGGAAATGCTTCAGAAACTCGGGTGGGAGTCTCTAGAGGAAAGGAGGCGTTCTTTTCGTGAATCGCTTCTGAGGAAATTTAGAGAACCAGCATTTGAGGCTGACTGCAGTACAATTTTACTGCCGCCCACTTACATTTCGCGGAAAGACCACAAAGATAAGATAAGAGAGATTAGGGCTCCACAGAGGCATATAGGCAGTCATTTTTCCCTTGTTCTGTTTGGGAGTGGAACAGGGAGAGAAGATGCTAGTTGTGGTACGAGGTACCCTCCGCCACGCACCGTTGGTGGATTGCGGAGTACGTATGTAGATGTAGATGTAGATGAAGGCTTTTGTCACCGTTCCTCATAAGCGAATTCTAATCATACTATGCGCATGGATTATTGTCTTAGTGGTGTGTCTGGCTTTTTGATTTCCTCTCATTAAGGTCACAGCTCGTAATAATTGACGGAAAGGTCATCGAGTAAAATAGAAATAATCTCCGGCGTTTCCCGAGGACGTGTTTCAGGCTCACTGCTGTTCCTGACCTATATTAACGATTTAAGAGACCATCTGAAAACTCACTTAGGTTAGTTGCAGACAAGGCTCTCGTTTACCTTCTTGTAAAGTCATCAGATGACCAAAACGAATTGCAAAATGGTTTAGGCAAGATATCTGTAAGGCGCAAAAGGTGACAATTGACTCTAAGTAATGAAAAGTGTGCAGCCATCCAAATGAGTACTAATAGGAATCCGCAAAATTTTAGTTACACGATACATCACAAAGATCTAAAGGCTGTCAGTTCAACTAAATACTTAGGATGTACAAATAAGAGCAATTTAATTTGAACGACCATATAGAGAATGTTGTGGGCAGGGCGGAAAGACTGCGATTTATTGACAGAACACTTACAAGATGCAACAGGTCTACTAAAGAGACAGCCTACACCACACTTCTCTGTCCTCTTCTGCAGTACTGCTGCGCGGGATGGGATTCATACCAGATAGGATTGACGCAGGACGTCGACAAATTTAAAAGAAGGGCAGCTCGTTTTGATTATCGCGAAATAGGAGAGGAGGTGCCACGGATATAACACAAGAACATTGAGACAAGGGCGTTTTTCGTTGCGGCAGGACCTTCTCACGAAATTTCAATCACCAACTTCCTCCTCAGAGCGTGAAAATGTTTTGTTGGCGCCCAGCTACTTAGGAAGAAATGATCATCATAATGACGTAATAGCAATGAGAGCTCGCACGGAAAGATTTAAGTGTTCGTTTGTGCTTCGCGATTTTCGAGAGTCGAACGGTAGAGAAATAGCGTGTAGGTGGTTCGATGAACCCAGTGCCAAGCACTTCCTTGTGAATTCCAGAATAATCATATAGATGTAGATGTAGGCAGTAAGAAGTTCAGCGCCGCGATATTGGTGAACTTATTTATGTGTGCAACGATAAGAATGTGGCGGAAACTACGAACATCATCTGTTGGACGAAACCTATAAAAACAAATTCTCCAAACCGACATTTCACGTAAATCACATCCCAATGCAAATCTGTAACGCAACCATCTGTGTGGCGTGCTTATAATTATGTATTATTTATATTTTAGGACAGCTAATCAATAATGTTCTAATGAAAGCATGGAAGCCGTCTGACAATGAACTGTAATGATTCGAAACCGGTACCGGTACCTTTTCAATAAAGGGACTTAAAATAAATTTGTGGCTGGTTGCTGTCTCAACACCATCAAAATTTGTCTTCAAATAACAGCCACGCTCTCCAGCCATGTCATCATGAGTCAAAATTGCACTTAAACAAGGGACAATATAGCAGTTTCTATGAAGGATAGGCATAGTTGTAACTAACTCCTAAAAGAAATAAAATTGCGTAATTATTTGAAGACCTGCGATGTAAACAATGGTAAAGGACAAATTGGTTACTTTGAGAAATTGCGCATTAAAATTTAATAGATTGTCATAAATAAGATGTTTCACGCGCTTCCATTGTGATTTTTTAATTCAGAGATGTCATTCTTTTCAAGTATTTCTAGATTAATATCTCATATTTTAAAAATAGTAAATTCTATCCAAAATATTTTTCTTAAAAATACATCTATGGGTACTTAGCATTGTTTACTTGCAAACTGAGTATCCTTAATATGGGTTACCATTGACTTATCACTGTTGGCTTGCTGGAGGAGGTAGCAAAACATCGACGTGAAACTTCTCAAAAGTGCAAATTTAAGAAGTCCAAATTGTTTCAGTTTGTGATGCTAAGATTTGCGTTACCAGTTTTTGCAATAATAATCATAACATCCCCAAAAATTAATCTATGATTCGTTTCAATACCGAATTAATTTTATTGTCCCCTTACTAAAGCACGCATATAATGTTAAGGGTGGCCCTTAACATTTATGTCATGTAAATTCACCTATACAACGGTAAAGGACACAACATTATTTACGTGCTTCAGTAATTTTTCAGATTTACCTGATTAGCAACAACTTCGGAAGCGCATTTGCGTTCAGAAACATATTCAGAATCTTTATCTGAGTCGTAAGTATCCACATCAAAACGTCTTCCTGGGACTAACACTGCCTACGTTACTACTACCGGTAGTCAGGTTTTTGGCACTTTCCATTAATTGCACTCACGCATTCAGATAAAGTTGCCATTAGTGAGATTTTGAAATCAGAGATAGGGCTGTCATTTCTCTGCTTAACGTGGAAATGTCAAGTAATATGGACAAAGTGCATTACGTAGCATGTTTTATATGCAGAAACTCTGTTTCTCATTGATTGTTGCTTACCATGGTTTACAGACGAGGACTTCATTTGTTTGTTTCTTTGCTGGTACATAAATTCAGTCCTGGTACCTGAAGTACGCCACAAGAGGAGATAATGCAACCTAGTACAGCCCACTGGTAAGGTGGACATGGTGTGGTAATTTGTCTTCTGCATTTGAAGGGGGCAAATCTGTAACAGTCAATACTAAGTTGGTGAAAGTGAACAACAGTGCACCATCATATCGCATCCCGGAAAGATACCGCAATTTTTAGTTTATGACACTGAAAAATACGTGTGAAGTGCTCCATCGTGCACGAAAAACGTCACATCTCCATCTCACAGTTTGTCCACTTCAGGGCAGTTGTATCAGTTTTGTTGTAGGCTACTTCACAATTTGCCGTGGTAAGAATAGTGTCGCTTCAGCGTGCCTACTGACGAGTGCGCATTGCTCACTCAAGAAGAGCTGCACATTCGATGTTGTGACATTTCTCATGAATGATATGAGTTTAACCTAATATATAATATCACTGACTATTACAATCTGTGTTTATACAGTATCTACATCGACACTCTGGGGTGAACCCCCTACACAACCATCAGTCATTTCCTTTCCTGTTCCACTCGCAAACAGAACGAGAGAAAAAGACTGTATGAGTGCCTGCGTATGACCCCTAATTTCTCGTATCTTATCTCGGTGGCCCTTACGCGCAGTGTATGATGGAGGCTACGGAATCGTTCTGCAGCCAACTTCAAATACCGGTTCTCCAAATTTTTTCAACAGTGTTCTTCGAAAACAATGTCGCCTTCGCTCCAGCGATTCACATTTGAGTTCCCGAAGCATCTCCGTAGCATCTGCGTGTTGTTCGAAACTACCAATAATAAATCTAGCAGCCCGCGTCTGAATGTCTTCGATGTCTTCCTTAAACCCGACCTGATATGGAACCGAAACACTGGAGCAGTACTCAAGAATAGGTTGCACTAGCGTCCTATATGCGATCTCCTTTACAGGTGAACCACGCCTACCTAGAATTCTCCCAATAAACCTAAGTCGACCATTCGGCTTTCTTACCGCAATCCCCACATGGTCGTTCCATTCCATATCGCTTTCCAACGCTACGTCCAACGTGACTGTGACAAGCAAGACACAACTAAGGATGTATCCGAACGTAAGGGGTTTGTTTTTCCTACACATCCGGTTTAACTTACATTTTTCTACCGTTAGAGCTGAAAGAGCACTGTACTGACGATTTTGTGCACTGTAACGTACACGAAAAAGGGGAAGTTTCTGCTATCAAGAACATATTAAATTCCTTTTCTCGGCGAAAAGTATCCCTAACTTATAAAAGCCCATTTATGGTTCTGTGATTTGGTAAATTGTTTTCCTTAAATTTTCCTAACTGATGTCCCTTATTAACTGTATTACTTTTCATAAATTATAATTTTGCGTTTTGTATTTTTCTAATAAAACAATTTCAGTTTCCTTTTAACTTTTTACTGTAACTGAAGTACTAATTTTGCCTGATGAATGTTCGAATGTCGTATTACATTACAGGACGGAAAAATGGCAAAACTATTACGTGTGGGATTATAACAAAAACAAAAACGAAGTTTTTAGAAAAGCAAGGTGTGTGACACTATTCAAAGAAATGATTAACAATTACATTATAACTCCTCACATTTGACAAGAACAGAACTACATGTCCGTATTACTGTTATGCAAATATGATGGAAATACTTACTTGACATCTAAAAAAAGCTTGTACTATTTCACTACAGGCTTAAATTGATTTTTCTAAAGTATTGCATTTTTGAGTCGTGTCTCTGTTCTTGCCAGCGAGCGATGTGATACAGTGGTTAGATGGTCACGTACATCCATTTATGTCCAACAAGCCAGCAGAACGGAGACAGCAGCAGCTGTGTCAGGACAATCCAGATGACTGCTCTAGCAATGTAGCCCTTGTGGACGGGTGCTAAGGTGTATCTCCGTCACCCAGATACAAAGGGCAAAGCAAGCAGTCAAAACATCCACCACCGCCAAAAAAAGGCGAACACCCGGCCGTCATCGGACAAGGTGGTGTTGGCAGTTTTTGCGACTACTATGGTGTGGTGCTAACAGGTTACGCGCCTAAGGGCCAGGCCGTTACAGGAGCATACCAATGGGCTCTTTTGACAAGGTTAGGCAGCTTTCGCAGTGGTACCGACAACAGTCACCAGATGCTGCCGCCAGATCTCCCCGATTACATCTGTAGGCAGCTTCGTCATAGCACCTCCGAATCCCCTTCATTAGTTTTGGCGGGGTCCAGGGCGGTGGGTTAGGTTAGGTTAGAATCTATTCCGTGTATGAAGTATGCTAGGTTTTAACCTTCCAGGGTGGGATGTATACCAAGACACCTCTGCACTTAGAGACGAGAGCTACGTTGCTGCTTTTGCCATGAAAAAGACGCTGAATGCATGCGAATCGGCAACATCTGTCTTGGAAAGGAAGTGGCGAGTACTATACACTTCGTCCTCAGGTATAGGAATAACCAGGCAAGTTTTAAGAATATATAAAATGAAGGAAGAAACGTTCTGTTCCATACTGGACACGATTCGTGGTCACCATGAAAAGCAAGACAGCTTTTATTGTAAGTTGTGCAGGCTTAAGGAAATTAACCTTCAACGACTGTGTTTCTGCATGCCTGCGAAAGACAAGCCTAAAGTTTAGAATAAGATAATCTGAACATCTAAAGCACTTAAAAGTGGTAACACATACTACGCTATATTTGCAAGTCACTTCATGTAACAGGCTCACCATCCTACCGGCGTAAAAACTCCAGTAAGCACTAATAATAATTTTTAGACAGCTGATAACGTCTTATCACAGTCCAAAAAATATCCAAACAGTAACTGTGAGCGTAAGATACGCCACCCTTCCCAATCGAAGAAATTATATTTTGAGGTTATAATGTACACGTAAAATTTTCAATAAAGATTTTGCTCACTTGTGGTTTTCTACAAACCCTCAATTTCAGTCCATATATTCCTAACGGTATCCCGATTATGATATTTTTCGTTCGCAGGATGCCAAAAACTAGCTCTTCCTTGCACTAAACTTATCCGAGTCTCATAGACAATATTTCGTTTGTGCGAACGTCGGTCGATTCGATCGCAGAAAACAAACTGATTTGCATTTTACCGATTATCGTCCGAAGTCTGTGCATTCGGAAGATGGCGTCGGCTACAGTGCGACCGCGCACGTAGTGGCGTTCTGATTTGAAAAGATCAGCCGTCTTCAGTCGTCGGCGGAATCTACTGATATCGGTGCCGTGGTGACCGCAGCCTTACGAGGTGCTGTCAAGACGAAGCGTTGCGGGATGCTGTCCAAGGGACTGCTTTCGCCCCCCACATCCCGTGCTGCTTCTTAGGAGTATAAAATTTTGCCTCGTCCTCCGTGTTCTCCTGACATATCCCTCAGTGACTTCTTATTCTTTCCTTGGGTAAAGAAACTATTCCGTCCAGAAGAAAAAATTTCCTTTGATTTACGTCTATGGTCACAAACCTTTTGTCATCAGATTACCGGTTTCGGTCTATAATGACCATCTTCAGATCTGTCTAATAAAAACAATGTCCTAATGTACTGCAGCCATAGTGGCATCGTCAAATGTTAAACGCAAAATCAGCACCAGCATCGTCAAATATATATAAATAAAAGCAAATGCAAGAGTCATTGTTTCAGCAGCAGTACTGTTCAAAACAAACTCATTTCCAGAAGAACGACGAGCTGATTGTCCAGGTGGAGCGTTCCCTAAACAGCTAAAATTCCGACTCTTACAACTAAGCTCTTCTGCAAGTAATTCATCGATGGAGAAAATGCATCGCATTCACTGGCGAATATATAGAGAAGGATTGAAGCCATCGCTAAATTTCATGATCGTAGCATGATTGTTTCGTGTTGATAATTAAAACTTCAAGACGTCCCTCATACTTGTTGGAAATGCACCATACATACAGGAGATGAACAACAATGTGGAAACACTTTACCAACCTAATCAGGTGTAGAAAAACCGTTGGCATTAGAAATAGCTTCCAGTCGCCTCGAAATGGATAAATACGACTCCTATCTCGTTTGCTAGGGATTCTTGAGCCAATCTTCTTGCAAAATAGTTACAAGTTTAGGTAGCGATCACGCACCCATATCTTCATAGTAAACCACAAGACCTCAATAATATTGAGATCGAGTGACTGTGGTGGTTAGGGGAGTCGTGGCAATTCATCCTGGTGCTCACAAAACAAGCTATGGACGATGCGAGCTACGTGAACAGGGGCCTTGTCGCCTTGAAACACGCAATTGGGGAACAAATATTTTGTGATAGGATTGACCTAAGCAGCCTAAATAGTCACATAGTCGTTAGCAGTAATGCCACTTGGCAGAGTAACCATGGGGGCCAAGCAGTACCACGATATGGCTGCCCAGATTTTCGCAGAACCCCTGTCATGTTTCACCCTTAGCAGCAAGCAGTCATGATTTTCTTCCATTGCCACATATTACACGTTTTATGGCTTCGCCACTACATTTTCCGGTAACGGGCAGTTGCTACACTGATATACAGGGTGAGTCATCTAACATTACCGCTGGATGTATTTCGCAAACCACGTCAAATACTGATGAATCGATTCCACAGACCGAACGTGAGGAGAGGGGCTAGTGTAATTGGTTAATACAAACCATAAAAAAATGCACGGAAGTATGTTTTTTAACACAAACCTAAGTTTTTTTAAATGGAACCCCGTTAGTTTTGTTAGCACATCTGAACATACAAACAAATACGTAATCAGTGCCGTTTGTTGCATTGTAAAATGTTAATTACATACGGAGATATTGTAACCTTCATACGACGCTTGAGTACCACTCTTCCGCTGTTCGATCGTGTGTATCGGAGAGCACCGAATTACGTAGGGATCCAAAGGGAACGGTGATGGACCTTAGGTACAGAAGAGACTGGAACAGCACATTACATCCACATGCTAACACCTTTTTATTGGTCTTTTTCACTGACGCACATGTACATTACCATGAGGGGTGAGGTACACGTACACAAGTGGTTTCCGTTTTCAATTACGGAGTGGAATAGAGTGTGTCCCGACATGTCAGGCCAATAGATGTTCAATGTGGTGGCCATCATTTGCTGCACACAATTGCAATCTCTGGCGTGATGAATGTTGTACACGCCGCAGTACATCTGGTGTAATGTCGCCGCAGGCTGCCACAATACGTTGTTTCATATCCTCTGGGGTTGTAGGCACATCATGGTACACATTCTCCTTTAACGTACCCCACAGAAAAAAGTCCAGAGGTGTAAGATCAAGAGAACGGACTGGCCAATTTATGCGTCCTCCACGTCCTATGAAACGCCCGTCGAACATCCTGTTAAGGGTCAGCCTAGTGTTAATTGCGGAATGTGCAGGTGCACCATCATGCTGATACCACATACGTCGACGCGTTTCCAGTGGGACATTTTCGAGCAACGTTGGCAGATCATTCTGTAGAAACGCGATGTATGTTGCAGCTGTTTGGGCCCCTGCAATGAAGTGAGGACCAGTGAGGTGGTCGCCAATGATTCCGCACCATACATTTACTGTCCACGGTCGCTGTCGCTCTACCTGTCTGAGCCAGCGAGGATTGTCCAAGGACCAGTAATGCATGTTCCCTAGATTCACTGCCCCGTGGTTTGTGAAAACCGCTTCATCGGTAAACAGGTAGAACTGCAACGCATTCTCTGTTAATGCCCATTGACAGAATTGCACTCGATGATTAAAGTCATCACCATGTAATTGCTGATGTAGCGACACATGAAACGGGTGAAAGCGGTGACGATGCAGTATGCGCATGACACTACTTTGACTCAGTCCACCGGCTCTCGCAATGTCCCGTGTACCCATGTGTGGGTTCATGGCAACAGCAGCTAACACATCAACTGCACCCGCTTCCTCTGTGACGGGCCTTTTACGGATCCGTCTGCGTGCTACGACCATACCTGTTGCATACAGTTGGCGGTAGATGTTTTGCAATGTGCGGCACGTTGCATGCTCTCTCTCCGGGTACCGTTCTGCATACACCCTGCAGGCTTCAGCTGCATTTCGTCGACACTCGCCATAGATGAGTATCATCTCAGCCTTTTCAGAGTTCGAATACACCATGGTCACAGTTCCGACAACACTACACTATCACAGACGTCTGGTAACACGGTGTACTACAGTTGTTCTGCGTGCGGAGATGAATGCAGAATATCAATAGCAGCAAGCGCTACATGCGCGACACTGCGACAGCTAGACCAAACCACAACAGTGCACTACAGCCACACTAGTAAACACGGTCGTCATCGTAAACATGCCCCTGCAGATGCTGCTCGCGACCGTGGCCCGTGTTTGTTGTAACACGCAACTGAACGTCGGAGGTTTCAAGCGTCAACTTTAGGTTACAACATCTCCCGATCTAATTAACATTTTACAATGCAACAAACGGCACTGATTACGTATTTGTTTATATGTTCAGATGTGCTAACAAAACTAACGTGGTTCCATTTAAAAAAACGTAGGTTTGTGTTAAAAAACATACTTCCGTGCATTTTTGTATGGTTTGTATTAAACAGTTACACTAGCCCCTCTCCTCACGTTCGATCTGTGGAATCGGTTCGTCAGTATTTGAGATGGTTTACGAAATATATCCAGCGGTAACGTTAGGTGACTCACCCTGTATAGTTTTGGAATTCCATTTCGCCCTCCATTTCCTAGCTCATGGACCTTCTCTTGTGCTGATTTGGTGCTGACAAGATTCACGTGTGCAATATTCAGCTCTGCAGTGACTTCTCCGGCTGTCGTTTTCTTGAATGAGATTTTTCACTCTGCAGCGGAGTGTGCGTTGATAGCTAGGAGTTGAGGCGCTGGCACAAGTAAAGCTGTGAAGACGAGGCGTGAGTCGTGCTTGTGTAGCTCAGTTCGTAGAGCACTTGTCTGCGAGAAACAAAGGTCCCCGAGTTCGAGTCTCGGTACGGCACACAGTTTTAATCTGCCAGGAAGTTTCATATCAGCGCCCACTCCGCTGCAGAGTGAAAATATCATTCTGGAAATATCCCCCAGGCTGTGGCTAAGCCATGTCTCCGCAATATCCTTTCTTTCAGTAGTGCTAGTTCTGCAAGGTTCGCAGGAGAGCTTATGCAAAGTTTGGAAGGTAGGAGACGAGGTACTGGCAGAAGTAAAGCTACGAGGACGGGGTGTGAGTCGTGCTTAGGTAGCTCAGTTGGTAGAGCACTTGCCCGCGATAGGCAAAGGTCCCGAGTTCGAGTATCGGTCCGGCACGCAGTTTTAATCTGTTGTTTTCTTATTTTTAGTCACAATCCTCTTCAATGACTGTCTATCACGATCACTCGACACACACTTTCGCTCACTTTCTGACTTAGCGGATCATGTTTTCCCCTTTCCTTGTATGCGGTAGGGCTCTTTGACACGATGCCTCTTGAAACACCAAACACTTCGACTACCTTGGTTATGGAAGACCATCATCAGCAAACTAGCACAAACCACTTGCCCTCATTCGAAACCACTTTCCTCCTACGTAATGCACTCACAACTACACAGAAAGTTGTTCTCTACCACGGTTGACACATGCAACGTATTATGGGCATTGCACAGGTACCGTACTGGTTAAATGCAACACCGTAGCCTGCAGGCTTGATTAGTATCACCAGTTATGTTGAAGAGTGCTTTTCCCGCGGTGTTTCCATATTTTTGAGAAACCACGGTATATTGATGTAAGGTGCGCAATAGAGATTTCTTTTCTTCATCTATTGCGGGATTGTAGAGGGCTCACATACCTGTCAACAACCACATCTTAGTCACGCAGCAGGACCCGAGACAGACGCAGCAACAGGGAAGTAACTGCTTTTGCGACATTTACGAGTTCCTAGCCAGCAGCGAATTTTATTCTATCATCTGTGTGCTTTAATAGTTTAGTTTCTTGAGTTTCTGCGTGTAAATTTAATATCTAATAGCCGCAGTTGTCGTGTTTTCGTTTGCGTCGGAAAGTAAACCGATTTTGTGTCATATTACAAGTTCCTAATCGGGGCAAATTATTTAGTTTCACCTAAGTGCTTCGGTAGTTAGGTTTTTGAATATCTGCGTATTACTAGACACAGTTCGTGCGATTTCGTCAGGGTCTACAGTAGAGTTGCGCAGCACGTGCCGATAGTCCGTTTATCTGCATAGTTCAGTTTTACACGGTCTTTAGTACGGACAGGGAATGCGATTGTTGCTTGCAGATGCGAGCCGAGTTGGTGACACTTCGCTCTCAGCTTCAGACTGTGATGGCTTCGGTTACACAGCTTGAGGCTGCAGTGGATGGGCACCACTGTTGTGGACCGGCAGTGGGGATCCAACGAACGTCCAGCACGTCCGAGTCCTCCGATCGGTCCTCACTGGTGGCCAACCCAGTTACTGCTCGCACTGAGGCTGACCTCTCACCTGTGGTCGAGTGGGAGGTCGCCCCGGGGCGAAGCAGGCGGCGAAAGACTTCCCAGGCGGCCGCACGTAAGGCCTCCCCGGTTTGTCTGGCAAACAAGTTCCAGCGGCTGGCTGTGGCTGACACTGTCGCTGAGCCAGATGCTTTCGCCTGTCCTGTTTCAGAGGGAACCACTCAGCCTACAAGATCCGAGCAATCGCAGAGGGTGGGATTATTGGTAGTTGGGAGCTCCAACGTTAGGCGCGTTATGATGCCCCTTAGGGACTTGGCTGACAAGAAGGGTAAGAAAGCCAAGGTGCACTCCGTGTGCATACCGGGTGGAGTCATTCCAGATGTGGAAAGGGTCCTCCCAGATGCCATGAAGAGCACAGTGTGCAGCCAACTGCAGGTGGTGGCTCACGTCGGTATGGCTCACGTCGGTACCAATGATGTGTGTCACTGTGGATCAGAAGAGATCCTCTCCGGTTTCGAGCGGCTAACGGAAGTGGTAAACGCTGCCAGTCATGCTTGCAAGATGAAAGCAGAGCTGACCATTTCCAGCATAGTCGACAGGACCGACTGTGGACCTCTGGTACAGAGCCGAGTGGAGAGTCTGAATCAGAGGCTCAGACCGTTCTGCGACCGTGTAGGCTGGAGATTCCTCGACTTGCGCCAAAGGGTGGTTGGGTTTCGGGTTCCACTGAATAGGTCAGGTGTCCACTATACGCAGGAGACAGCTACACGGGTAGCAGGGGCTGTGTGGAATGGACTGGGCGGTTTTTTTAGGTTAGAGGGTATCGGGAAAACACAAGAAGGGCTTCAGTCACAAAGGATGCAGGCTGAACACAGGAAGAACGTAGATACAGGAACCTTTGGTATAACAGTTGTAAACTGTAGTAGCTGTGTTGGGAAAGTACCAGAGCTCCAAGCGCTAATAGAAAGCACTAATGCTCCAAACGTTATACGCACTGAAAGATAGCTAAAGCCGGATATAAGCTCAGCCGAAATTTTTGCGAAGAACCTAACGGTGTTCCGAAAGGATAGGCTAAACACGGTTGGCGGTGGCGTGTTTGTTGCTGTCAGAAGTAGTTTAACCTGTCGCGAAATCTAAGTGGATACTTCCTGTGGGTTAGTATGGGCAGAGGTCATTGTTGGCAACCGGAATAAAATAATAATTGGATCCTTTTACCAACCTCCCAATTCAAATGATAAGTTGAAAGGTTCAAAGAAAACTTGAGTTTGATCTCAAACACGTACAACACTCATACGATAATAGTTGGTGGTGACTTTAATTTACCCTCGAGATATTGGCGAAAATACATGTTTATTTCCGGAAGTAAGCATAAAATATCATCCGAAATTGTGCTAAACGCATTCTCTGAAAATTATTTCGAGCAGTTAGCTCATGATACCACGCGATTAGTAAACGGTTGTGAAAACACACTTGATCTCTTAGCAACAAATAATCCTGAGTTAATAACGAGCATCAAAACTGATTCAGGGGTCAGTGAACACAGGGTTGTAGTAGCGAGACTGAATATTGTAATCCCCAAATCCTCGAAAAATGAGCGAAAAGTATACCTATTCAAAAAAGCAGATAAAAATTCACTTGTCGCGTTCCTGAGAGACCATCTTCTCTCATTCCAAATTAATAATATGTGTTGACCAGATGTGGCTTAAATTCAAAGAAATACTATCGTCAGCAACTGAGAGATTTATACCAAATAAATTAACAAACGACGGAGTTAATCCTCCTTGGTACACAAAACGGGTTACAACACTGTTGCAGAAACAACGAAACAAACATGCCAAATTTAAGCAGACGCAAAATCCCCAAGATTGGCGATCTTTTACAATAGCTCTAAATTTAGCGCGGATTTCAATGCGAAATGCCTGTAACAGTTTCCACAACGAAACTTTGTATCGAAACCTGGCAGAAAATCCAAAGAGATTCTGGTCGTGTGTCAAGTATGTTAGCGGCAAGAAACAATCAATGTCTGCTCTTCGCGATAGCAATGGAGATACCATTGAAGACAGTGCTGCCAAAACAGTGTTCCTAAACACAGCCTTCCGAAATGCGTTCACAAAAGAAGACGAGGTAAATATTCCAGAATTCGAATCGAGAACAGCTGCCAACATGAGTAATGCAGAAGTAAATATTCTCGGAGTTGTGAAGCAACTTAAATCACTTAATAAAAGCAAGTCCTCTGGTCCAGGCTGTATACCAATTAGGTTCCTTTCGGAGTATGCTGATGCATTAGCTCCATACTTAACAATCATATACAACCGTCGCTCGACGAAAGAGCCGTACCCAAAGACTGGAAAGTTGCACAGGTCACACCAATATTCAAGAAACGTAGTAGGAGTAATCCACTAAATTACAGGCCCCGTATCATTAACGTCGACATGCAGCAGGATTTTAAAACATATATTGTGTTCGAACATTATGAATTACCTCGAAGAAAACGATATTGACACACAGTCAACATGGGTTTAGAAAACAGCGTTCCTGTGAAACACAAGTGTCTCTTTATTCACTTGAAGTGTTCAGTGCTATTGACAAAGGGTTTCAGATCGATTCCGTATTTCTGGATTTCCGGAAGGCTTTTGACACAGTACCACAAAAGCGGCTCGTAGTGAAATTGCGTGCTTATGGAATATCGTCTCAATTATGTGATTAGATTTGTGATTTCCTGTCAGAGAGGTCACAGTTCGTAATAATTGACGGAAAGTCATCGGGTAAACCAGAAGTGATTTCTGGCGTTCCCCAAGGTAGTGTTATAGGCTCCTTTGCTGTTCCTTATCTATATAAACGATTTGGGAGACAATGTGAGCAGCCGTCTTCGGTTGTTTGCAGATGACGCTGTCGTTTATCGACTAATAAAGTCATCAGAAGATCACAACAAACTGCAAAACGATTTACAAAAGATATCTGAATGGTGCGAAAAGTGGCAGTTGACCCTAAATAACGAAAACTGTGAGGTCATCCACATGAGTTCTAAAAGAAATCCGTTAAGCTTCGGTTACACGATAAATCAGTCTAATCTAAAAGCCGTAAATTCAACTAAAAACCTAGTAATTACAATTATGAACAACTTAAATTGGAATGAACACACGGAAATGTGGGGAAGGCTAACCATAGACTGCGTTTTATTGGCAGGACACTTAGAAAACATAAGACCTACTAAGGAGACTGCCTACACTACGCATGTCCGTCCTCTTTTAGAATGCTGCTGTGCGGGGTGGGATCCTTACCAGATAGGACTGACGGAGTACATCGAAAAAGTTCGAAGAAAGGCGGCACATTTTGTATTATCGCGAAATATGGGAGAGAGTGTCACGGAAATGATACAGTATTTGGACTGGAAATCATTAAAAGAAAGGCGTTTTTCGTTGCGATGGAATCTTCTCACGAAATTCCAATCACCAACTTTCTCCTCCGAATGCGAAAATATTTTGTTGACACCGACCTACATAGGGGGGAACGATCACCACGAAAAAATAAGGGAAATCAGAGCTCGTACGGAAAGATATAGGTGTTCATTCTTTCCGCGCGCTATACGAGATTGGAATAATAGAGAATTGTGAAGGTGGTTCGATGAACCCTCTGCTAGGCACTTAAATGTGATTTGCAGAGTATTCATTTAGATGTAGATGTACACTGGTTTATTGGCAGCTGCCAAAGATGCTGCTAATAATAGTCGTGTAATTGTCTAATTATACGACAGTTTTAATCAAAATTTTAATTTAGCATATTTTGTAATTGTCAATGTGACGTGCTTTACGTCCACTGACGTAAATGTGATATATTTCCGATATCTGCAAGCTGCAGAGCACTGCATGTACAAGACATTCCTCGTACGTGTGTTTTCAAAGCCGGGTGGCTGGCGTTAGCTATGCTTTTAGCACCGACAAGGTAACCTGACACATTAATTTCGTGGAGTTGCTAACGCTGAACTCTATTACATGGAGGATTGTCAATACGCTTGTTCCACAGTGCCCACGTTCTTCATAACTCCTGACTGTGATTGTGTAAATTTCTCTCCACTAGTTACTAAATACCAAAGCTGTCGTCAACCCGAAGGTTTGTTTGAATACGGCGATGATTTATCAGGCGTGGTCTTATTGCTTTCTTCCGACCTGAACTAACCTGTTCAGTTATTTACAAGGGGATCTACCAGTTAACGCATGGTCCACACTTCCGAATTTCTTACACTTATAAATTATTGCCAGCGATGAAAGAAGTGTTGTGACAGACAAAAAGTTCTGCGCTTACCGATTATTGAACCCTGACAATTTGAATTTGTTGTGCGAGAATTGTTTATTTCAGATCTGTTATTTATTCGGACGCTTCATTTTTAAGATATTAATGCCACATCCAAAAAATTTACGAGGTTCATATTTTCAGTGAAAAAAATGCTCAATTGAAGCAAATTAAACACACGTTGCAACACATAATTCCTGGCTACAACTGTGCATTCCTCTTTCTACATCCACAAGACTATTTTGATTCTCGAATAGCACAGAGGATAAATGAATACACAGATATTTCCATGAGAGCTCTGATATGTCTTATTTTAGTCCGATGAAACTTTTGCAAGTAAGAGGAAATGGCTGGGCCTATTAAAAGGTAACTCAGTCACAAGCACTCGTGTGTATCAGTTTTTACAAAATATTTCCAACCTGACTTCAAATTTGATTACCATACAAAATTTTGAACTATAGGTAAATGTGGAGCTCGCAGTAACTTATGTGAAAGTTCAACCCTACACACTGTATTGAAACTAAACAGCAAAATTATTTAAGTGAAACTTGAGAAACATAGTCCGCAACTAAGTACTACTGCGGCTTACAACGTCTGCCATTAAGCTCTGCTTGGGTCTGAAGATCTTCAAACTTATAAACTATGGCGTGCCTTTATGGCGTGTTGAAAATCTGTTTATAAAAATTTATCTTCCCAGAAATGAGACATAAGAGAAACTGAAATACGAAATTCCCTTAACTGTGGAACATCTAACAGTCTGAATTCAGATTCACGACAGCACAGAGGATCCGGTTCTGCAATTCCATCTTCTCGAGACTCTGTGTGATCTGAACATCTAAGTCTGTATTAAGGGAGCGAAGTTTCATCTACTCCTGTTTATATGAAATCTCGAAAGGCTGTTAGACCCAAGCTGTATGATCCAAGCCTATGGACCTTGGCTTCTTGATCTGTTCCAGACTTGAAGGTAAGTACCTGGAATCACGAGAACATGTCTGCTCTTAAATTTGGATGGAGGATGACGTGTTTCCGTATGCATAATCTCTTGAAGTGATCCTAAACAATGTATCTATTCCGACGGATACGACATGATCTGTGACTATGTACACTGTCTCACGTGGCTGTCGCCGGTCTGAATCGTAAGACCTGTTTTCCTAGGTTTGATAGAAGTACTCACATATCTAGGGTCGACCCCTAGTCACAGATTATATTTTGTACTACTCTCTGTTGTCGGTTCTACTATTCTTTATCAATTAATTAATGAGTTTGTTGTTACGTTTGACTCCTTTGTTTATGTAATTGAAAGAAAAACATTCATCTCTTTGTGATGTTAGGTCAAAGGACTAAAATAATACACAACCGAAAATGAAATACTGGAACGAGTTCGGTGAACAAGCATACGAAAAGTGTCTTGATTTGATAGCTGAAGAGAAAGATAAAGAATGAGAGATTTTAAATAAAAATATTGGTTTGGAAAATCTCATTACAAAAACATAGATAAGTGATAATTAAACTTAAGGGAAAATGCTGTGAACCAATAACTAAATGCTCTTTTGGTTCTCGTCGGAACATGACAATATTAACAAATACTTCCTTGATTTTCTACAATTAATATTTATTTAGTCACAAAACGGTTTTTGGCTACTTAGATTATCTTGAAGCAACCAATGAATGTCGCAACCACAGATAAAGTTACGCAGGGCCCCATTTAGCACCTATAGACCCTTTTTTGTGGTAAGTAGACCGCAAAAGTTGCTCATCACAGAATTTTTTGGAATTAAAAGCCTGTAACGAAGTATTAAAGTTTCATTATTATGAGTGTACTATAAAAAGTAAGTTACACATTATTATGGAAGGCTAAGTAACTTTCACCGCGTGGTGCACTACACTTCAGAGTGGCACAAATACATGCCACTATTGTTCAATAGTCTCTGTAAAGAACTGTCAGGACGTTCTACCGATCGACAACTTCTCGACGACATAAATCCACTTCATGGCCACGAAACCCTTCGAGAACCGTTGCGTGAACGTCCACCATCGTTCGAAAATCTCTTACCCCCTAGGCGATCTTTCAGCTTGCCGAAAATATTGTCTGGATCCAGAATGAGATTTTCACTCTGCAGCGGAGTGTGCGTTGATATGAAACTTCCTGGCAGATTAAAACTGTGTGCCGGACTGAGACTCGAAATCGGGACCTTTTCCTTTCGCGGGCAAGTGCTCTACCAACTGAGCTACCCAAACACTACTCAGGCCCCGCCCGCGAAAGGCAAAGGTCCCGAGTTCGAGTCTCGGTCCGGCACACAGTTTTAATCTGCCAGGAAGTTTCATATCAGCGCACACTCCGCTGCAGAGTGAAAATCTCATTCTGGAAGCATTTCCTAGGCTGTGGCTAAGCCATGTCTCCGCAATATCCTTTCTTTCAGGAGTGCTAGTTCTGCAAGGTTCGCAGGAGAGCTTCTGTAAAGTTTGGAAGGTAGGAGACGAGATACTGGCATAAGTAAAGCTGCCAGGACGGGGTGTGAGTCGTGCTTGGGTAGCTCAGTTGGTAGAGCACTTGCCCGCGAAAGGCAAAGGTCCTGAGTTTGAGTCTCGGTCCGGCACACAGTTTTAATCTGCCAGGAAGTTTCATTGTCTGGATATTGTCGTTGGTGGTCGATGTCGATAGCTTTAATTCCTGGTCAGCATCATTCACGTCCGTATGGTTTTGGTGAAATGCTAGCATCATTTCACAACGGCAGATCACGACATTTATTTTCTCCACATACTAACAGAATTACTTGTTGAATCTGTGTGCAATTTAGACGTTTTGCCGACAAGAACTGTACTGTCCCACACACTTCAGCTTTGGAGCATGTTTCCAGCTGCTATGCCACTTAAGGGTTTCCTTAAGTTGAGACGTCCATAGGAGTATCTTAGTAGTAAAGAATATATGTATTAAAACTTCATTCGTCGTGAGGCATTGTTTCAAGCATCTCGGTCTTATGATATATCTCTTGAACTATGTGCCGTACAATGGTATATTTGGATACTTCATTCAGTGGCATATTGGCTACTTTCTGCGAAATATATTGCGAATACAGTCAGTAGCAAAGAAGTAACTAATTTATACGCCATGCATGATGCGATGGTTTTTCACGCATCTCAGTGTCTATGACGTCATATCTCCTGATCTCAGTGTCATACAATGTTATAATTTTGTGGATATATTCAGCTGCGTATGTGGATACTATCTACAAAATGTGTTGCAAATACAGTTAGTAACAAAGAAGTAAAAAATTTAAACGTCATGCACAATGTGGAAGTTTTTGAGGCGTCTTCGTGTTAATGACGTCATTTCTCATGGACTAAGATATAGCGCTGACAGGTGTCAGAGATTGTGTTAAGTTGACAGGTCCGTAGGAGTATTTAGTATAATAGAATTTCGTAGATGCATTTAGCAGCATATATGAATATTTTCTGTGAAGTTTATTGTGAGTAGAATTAGTAGCACAGAAGTAATAAATTTAAACGTCATGCATGATGCGGCAGTTTTTCACGCATTGAATTATGATAGATAGGTTATTCTACCACAGTGATTGCTGTATGACGGAAAGAGAAATGTGCATCAAGTGTGGTTGAAATCGGTGCAGTGTTTAGGAAAAGATGTGGAAAACACGCACACACTCATACATACCTATATTTTATAACACATATAGATCACAGCAAACATGATGTGATGTCGCAAACATTATTGTTTTCTACTGACACACAATTAATAGAATCAGACCACTGACCCTTTATCCAGATGCGCCAAGACAATGCTTTGATATTATCATTGTTTGTCGGATGTTCTAATTCGTGCTTTAGTGCAATAAACTAAATTAATGGTAATTCTTGTTTATATCCGTAGCCAACGAATTTCAATGTATACAGTGTGTTACAAAAAGGTACGGCCAAACTTTCAGGAAACATTCCTCACACACAAATAAAGAAAAGATCTTATGTGGACATGTGTCCGCAAACGCTTAATTTCCATGTTAGAGCTCATTTTAGTTTCGTCAGTATGTACTGTACTTCCTCGATTCACCGCCATGATTTCGTACGGGATACTCTACTTTTGCTGCTAGAACATGTGCCTTTACAAGTACGACACAACATGTGGTTCATGCACGATGGAGCTCCTGCACATTTCAGTCGAAGTGTTCTTACGCTTCTCAACAACAGATTCGGTGACCGATGGATTGGTTGAGGCGGACCAATTCCGTGGCCTCCACGCTCTCCTGACTTCAACCCTCTTGACTTTCATTCATGGGGGCATTTGACAGCTATTGTCTATGCAACCCCGGTACCAAATGTAGAGACTCTTCGTGCTCGTATTGTGGACGGCTGTGATACAATACGCCATTCTCCAGGGCTGCATCAGCGCATCAGGGATTCCATGCGACGGAGGGTGGATGCATGTATTCTCGCTAACGGAGGATATTTTGAACATTTCCTGTGACAAAGTGTTTGAAGTCACGCTGCTACGTTCTGTTGCTGTGTGTTTCCATTCCATGATTAATGTGATTTGAAGAGAAGTAATAAAATGAGCTCTAACATGTAAAGTAAGCGTTTCCGGACACATGGCCACATATATTACCTTTCTTTGTGTGTGAGGAATGTTTCCTGAAAGTTTGGCCGTATCTTTTTGTAACACCCTGTATAATAATACCTGAGTACCCAGCATTACCCAGGTATGTATTTATTCCAGTGTCCTTCACTTCCTCCATATCCATTCCACCAGCTCTCGCTGCTCACCTCCACTACCCCTCCCCACTCCCCACCCCACACTCTCTGTCACATCTCTCCATTTCCTCCTCCCCCTCTCGCTGTTAATCTACTAGTCCCTTGTCTGTCCATCTGCTCCTTTCCGCTCTGTCAATCTCCTTCTCACTCCTTTCTCCAACCATCTCCTCTTCTCCCCTCCCTTTGTCTATTTCGCATTACGTAAATGTTTGAAATTATGTAGAAAGCACGTTGCAAGTGTCTAAGTGCTCGCCTTCTCAAATACTGGATGACTAAAGTATAGGTATTTGCGCATCGTGGGTTGCTCTGCTTTCTCACCCCCAACGCCATCTCTTCGACGTGTGGGTGGTTCTTACTCCCACAAGTACTCTTTCCAGACAGTAAGTGAAATTCAGGAACACAGAAATACGAGTAACTTAGGAGTTAAATAAATAGGAAGTGTAGGGAAACTAAGGCGAAATGACTACATGAAAAGTATGAAGGAATCAAAACAGAAATGATTGTCCGAAGGACTGACTCAGCATACAGAAAATTCGAAACAACCTTCGGTGAAACTAAAATTAATAGTGGTAACATTAAGAGTGCAAGGGTAATTCCACGTTAAATGCAGAGGAGAAAGCAGGAAGTTGCAAACAGTACATTGAGGGCCTCTATGAGGGGGAGCACTTACCTGGTAACGTGACAGAAGAAGAAACAGGAGTCGATAGGCAAGAGATAGGAGATCCAGTATCAAAATCGGAATTTAGGAGAACTTTAGAAGACTTAAAATTAAATAAGGCAGAAGGCATAGATAACATTCCACCGGAGATGCTAAAAACATTGGGGCAAGTGGCAACAAAACGATTATTCACGGCCGGCTGGAGTGGCCGAGCGGTTCTAGGCGCTTCAGTCTCGAACCGTGCGACCGCTACGGTCGCAGGTTCGAATCCTGCCTCGGGTATGGATGCGTGTGATGTCCTTAGGTTAGTTAGGTTTAAGTAGTTCTAAGTTATAGGGGACTGATGACTTCAGATGTTAAGTCCCATAGTGCTCAGAGCCATTTGAACCATATGATTATTCATAGTGGTGTGTAAGTTGTATGAGAATGGTGATATACTATGAGAGTTTCGGGAAAACATCATCCATATGATTCCCAAGATTGCAAGAGCCGACAAGTGCGAGAATTATCGCACATTCACATTAACAGCTCAAGCATCCAAGTTGCTGAGAAGAATAATACACAGAAGAATGGAAAATAAAATTGAGGATCTGCTAGATGACGATCAGTTTGGATTTAGGAAAGGTAAAGGCACCAGACAGGCAGTTCTCACGTGGCGATTGATAATGAAAGCAAGGCTGAAGAAAACTCAAGACACGTTCATAGGATCTGTCTTCCTGGAAAAAGCGTGCGATACTTTCCAATGGTCTAAGATGTTCGAAATCCTAAGAAAAATAGGGGTAAGTTGTAGGGAAAGTCGATAATATACAATATGTGCAAGCACCAAGAGAGGACAATAAGAGTGGAAGACCAGGAACGAAGTGCATGGCTTAAATTTGTGTAAGATAGGGATGTAGTCTCCAGTTGCTGCTGTTCAATCTATACATCGAAGTAGCAATGACGGAAACAAAGAAAGGGAAAGAGTGGGATTAAAATTCAAGGTGAACATATGTCAGTGATAAGATTCGCTGATTACATTGCTGTCTTCAGCGAAAGTGAAGAAGAACCACATAATCTGTTGAATGGAATGGTCTATTGAGTACAGAATATCGATTGAGAATAAACCGAAGAAAGACAAAATAAATGACAAGTAGTACAAATGAGAACAGAGAGAGACTTAACATTAGAATTGGGGATCACGAAGTGGATGAAGTCAAGGAATTCTGCTACCTAGGCAACAAAATAGCCCATGACCGATGGAGCAAGGAGGACGTAAAACGCAGACTAACACTGGCAAAAAGGGAATTCTTGTCCAAGAGCAGTCTACTAGCATCAGACATAAGTCTTGCTTTGAGGAAGAAATTTCTGAGAATTTACAGTTGGGGCACATCGATGTATGACAGTGGGACATGGACTGTGGGAAAATCGGAACAGAAGGAAATCGAAGCATTTCAGATGAGGTACTACAGAAGAATGTTGCAAATTCGGTGGACTGATAACGTAAGGAATGAGGAGTTTTTCTGCAGAAACGGAGAGGAAAGAAATATATGGAAAGCCGCAACAAGGTGAATGGACAGGACGATAGGACATCTGTTAAGTCATCCAGCAAATAATTGAGGACATAGGTTGCAAGTGTTATTCTGTGATGAAAAGGTTGGTACAGGAGCGGAATTCGTGGCGGGCCACATCAAGCCAATCAGAATACTAATGACTCAATAAAAAGTGATTTTTGTACAAAGTTTAGTTGAAATCGGCCCAGTGGTTTAGGAATAGATGTGGGACATATACACATATATACATTCGAATAGGCATGCATATATATGCATCTCAATTTTTATAATTTGTATGGACACACGTGCTGCAGCAATGAAGTGCCAGTTGCCCCTGGGAATTTGATGCAGTGGAGCATGAGGTTTAAGAGCCTAAGTTTGTCTTGATTCATATCAGCTATCGACTAAAATATTCAGCTGAATCAGTCCAATGAAAACAGTTACGTATACGTCTTTTACGAATATAAGTGTGCATGCAGCGCTGTACTGAAACACTGCGGGTTCACACGTGTACATCTTCGACACATGTTTTGTCTCACATCCCCTTCGCCCCCATCTCTGTATCCACCTCTTCCTGCCCCATCTCCTGACCAATTCATCCTCCCCCATACACTCTCTGTCCACCTCCCCCTCCCCTCTCTTCCTATCTCTTTCTCTCCTCCCCAATCTCTCTGGGCATCTTATTCTCCTCCTCTCTATCTGTCCATCACCTCCTCCCTTCTCCCTTTCTCTGTTTGTCCATCTCCTCCTCTAACTTTCTCTGTCCATCTCATCCTCCCCCCTCGCTCATTACCTACCTCGCCCCCTCCCCCCTTTGCTTAGAGTAGCTGCAAGGTATGCCTACCTGCGTAACATGCCTCCTCACATCACTTTCTGCCTATGTCCTAACCTCATTCTGGCCATCTCATCCTCCCTTTCGCAGTCTGTCTATTCCCTCCTCACCTTTCTCTCTGTCCATCACCTCCTCCCCACCTTTGTCCATCTCCTCCTAAGCCTTCCTCTGTCCACCTCATCCTTCCCCTCTCTCACTATCCATTGCCTTCCCCTCTCTCTGCTCAGCCATGCCCATCCCTTACAAAGCATTCCTATACCACCCACACAGTGTACCTGTCATGTATGGTAGCCTCATGTTATGAGCTGGAAGATGGTTTGTTGGCTGTATCTCCACTACTGTTGGAGATAGGAGGTTTCAACATCCGACAATGCTGATTCTCGTAGGGGCAAGGAATATGCATAAGCAATTTGGTTGAAATCGATACTGTGGTTTGGGAGGAGATGCCTGACATATAAGCATACATTTTGTTTTACATGTAGATAGATTTTTACGCTGCAGGCCCTCAGGCTGTGGCACAGATAGCCTGCACGTAAATAGAGCCCTCAGGTGAGGAGGACTCAGACATCAGGGATAAAAGCACTACATTTTTAAAATATAACAAAGGTAATGTTTAAATCAAGTAAGTTGATTTTGATACTGCAATCAGCTTGCCTGATATAACAATATCTGAACTTAATTTAAACTAGAACAAAGGGGAAATTGCGTCTGTTGACACAAAACTAAGCTAGCGGTGGCAAACGTTTACGGATTTCACATATCTTGAGCAGTGTCAGGAAGCTGTTGTTCGACCCATGTCATAGAGAGTGAGAATTCTTTCGAGAAGATCCTCTTCAGTCCCATGAGGTGTCTCGTAGTGGCCATATGACAGGGACCCACGTAGTGATGCCCCTGTCAGGGAACAATTGACGCAGTTGTTCATGAGCAAAACGAGCAAAGTAGATGGGACCCCATCTCACTGTACCAGCATACATGCATGACGAACGAGCTGTACATCTTCTGATAACGTTAAGAGTCTCTCTCATAGAAATACAGTGTACACTTTCGAAGACAAGTGCGAAGTAAGCGGATATGGAGGTACTGTAACAGTACGGTTTTTCACATGTACTGTGTGCCACAACCATTTCATGTGCAATGGACAGAGTGCTGTTTTTTATACCCTACTGCAATCGTACACTTTACGAAGGTTTGGTAACCTAGGGTTAAGGTCCTCGCGTCAATACTGCCGACCGCAGTGCCGCAATGTTGAGACGTTGGACTCGTATCTGAAGGAGGGGGGAGAGGGGGCAGGGGGGGCAAGGGGCGAGGGGAGGGGGCGCGGTTCAAATCCCCATCCCTTTATCGAGATTCAGTTATTCTGTAATTTTCTTCTTTTCAAAGGCAATGTTCCATATTCTTTTCTACAATTCCTCTATCCAAGCTTGTGCCATGTTTCTTTTAACCTCGCCATCCACGAAACATTAAATCCTGGCAGAATTTTGCCCTGTGCATAATTTAATCATCACTAACATTTTGTTTAACAATTATGTAGGAAGATTATGTACATGGAAGAAACATGCAGATTAAAACTGAAGGGCTTGAAAAAACGTAACGAGTTACGGAGATGAGATATGGACAAACTGAAAAAAGCACAGGATATTTAGTGTTTTAGAAGGAGCATTAGAGAAAGATTGACTTAAATAGGAAAAGGAATTAAATAGAAGACCAATGGGTTGCTTTGAAAGAAGACATAGTGAAGGAGGCAGATGATCAATTAGGCACAAAGGCAAGACCTAGTAAAAATCCTCGGATATCACTGAAGGTATTGAACTTTACTGACGAAGGGAGAAAATATAAAAATGCACGAACAGGAACAGACGAAAGAGGATACACACATGTAAAAATTGGATTGACAACAAGTGGAAAATGCTCAAGATAGATACCATCTACAGAAAAATTAAAGAGACTCTTAGAGAAAAAAGAGGCAGCTGTATGAGTATCGAGAGCTCAGATGGCAAGCCAGAACTAAGCAAAGAAGAGAAAGATAGTGGAATGAATATGTAGAAGGCTTGTACAAAGGAAATGAAGACAATATTGTAGAAATGGAAGACAATGGAGAAACAAAAGTCGAAATATTGCTCCTCTAGGAGACGATATTCCATGAGAATTATTGAGATCATTGTGAGGAGCAGCAGTGACAAAAGTTGCCCATCTGTTACGCGAAATATATGAGACAGGGGAAATAAATACCCCCACACTTCAATAAAAATGTAATAGTTACAATTCCAAAGAGGTCAGGTGCTGACATGTGCGAATGCTACTGAACCGTTAGTTTAATAAGTCGTAATTACGAAATATTGACGCCAATTCTTTCTAGAAGAATGAAAAAAAACCGGCAGAGGATAACCTCAGAAAAGATTAGTTTGGGCAATATTGGGCCTACGACCTGTCTTAGAAAGTAAGCAAATCAGTATTTATAGCATTTACAGATTTCAAGTAAGTTTTCGACTATTTTGACTTGAAAACACTCTTTGAAATTCCGGAGGTAGCAGGGATAAAACACGGGGAGTGAAAAGTCATTTACAACTAGTACAGAAACCATGGTGCAGTTGTAGGAGTCTAAGGACATAAAAGGGAAGCAGTGGTTGACAACGACGTGATGCAGGAATGTAGCGTATCCCGATGTTGTTCAATCTGAACATTAAACAAGCAGTAGGAAACCACAGAGAAATTTGTAAAGACAAAGTTCAAGAAGAAGAAATAAAAATTTTGAGACCAGAATGAGATTTGCACTCTGCAGCAGAGTGTGCGCTGATCTGAAACTTCGAGGTCTGACGATGGCTTAAAATTCTGTTGTAGGCAGTAAAGGATTTGTATGAATAGTTGAAAGGAATGGGTAGTGTCTTGAACAGAAGTTTTAAGATGAATATCAACAAAATTAAAACAAAAATAATGAAATATTGTCGAATTAAAGCAGGTGATTTTGGGGCAATTACATCAGGAAATGATATGCTAAAAGTACATCATTAATTTTGCTATTTGACAGCAAAATAACTAATGATACCCGATCATTTACAGCACCCAATCATAGAATTATTCGCCTTTAACAACTGGTATTTTTACTATGCGACATTAAGAGTTAACACTCACGCAAAATATGTTAAGACAGTTAATTTATGATCATTGTTATTACCAGATTCTGACTCTGATTTCTTCTAGACCCATTTCATTCCTACCCCTAGTGGACAAGGCGGGATTTTTTCAGTTCTCGGTCCATTATGGTGCACGGACCTTTTCACTGAAAAGCCAGATGAAATTGAGGTGGAGGGTTCCAAACTGAGATTATTTGAGAGGACACTAGCTCCAGTATCTGCCTTATAATTAAGGAAATACTCCTAAAATCGTACTAGGAACTTAGCGATTGGAAATGTTTTTAATGCATTTCAGTCCTAGTCAAAATATGTAATCCCTCTGCTTATGTCAAAGTGTAAATCCGACGACTTGCTTGGCATGTACTGATGTGCTTCTAAAATGGATTTTTTTTTCCATCTTTCATCCCGTACTCAGATAGGCAGAACAGTTTTTTGTAGAACTGTAGACTTTTTCGGCCAAATCCCAGCGAGCTTGTAACCTCCCCCTCACTTATCGACCTTAATGATAGTGAAAAATTAAACCACGTGTACCTAATGGAAATTTGGGAAAAGCAATCGTCACCGAAGTTAATTTGTCGGTAAAGAGGGAGGAAAGGGTTGCATCAAAATGAAAGGAAAAATGCAAATGAAACTGGTGGAAATTAATTTTGAAAAGGGGTAAGGTTAATAAAGAAAGTAAATGTGCGGCCGTTACATTAACAATTAACTAGCGGTAATTAGATATTTGAGATTTGGGGGAAATTACGGTCGCCAGTCCTAAGGACAATTACTATAGTAACTGAAAAAGAAAGGTTATTACACATATAATTAGCACTAGAAGCGTGGCAACTGAAGGTTGACACGTGTAGTGTGAAAACTAAAAGTTTGTCAGAAGTAATAAATTTCGCTACACTCTGACTTAATTTAGCAAAAGAATTAATAAAACCGGAAAATTGAAAGTTAATTTAGTGACTGAAGTTTATAGTGAGCTTTCTTTCTGAAGCACATCGAAATTCAGTAAAATACGGTTAGTCTTGGACTACCTCAACAATCATTTCAAAAGCTACTTGAATCTACGCAATTTAGAAATAAGAGATTTAACTTTGATCTTGAATTAAATGATTCTGAACCATTAACAATGGTAAAATTTAGTACGTACCAAGCTGAGCTGCAGTCACAGGTAAGCTAAAATACGGTAACAAAACTCGCACTCTTAATTTGTGCTTGTGTAATCTAAATATCGTAGCTAGCTATGAATACCTTAACTGAACTTTGAAATTAAAGCAGTGAAATAGAATGACGCTGGCGTTTGAATTTCAACGACACTCGGGTTGATTCCGGAAAAGGAAGGGACCCTGCTTGGTAACGCAATTGGGACAATGAGCAACAAAGGTTCATGCTACGTTGCTGTCATTTAGTTACGAAAATGGATCAGTTTGAAAAGCTGAGGTCTGCCATACAGTTCTAAAACTTTACGTGCTTCCAGTCTTCCTTGTTGGTTGATTGAAGGTTTGAAGCCGTCGATCGAGGAGGTGGCGACAGTCACTCATTGTCGGCCGTCGCTGTTGCAGAAGCTGGACGTTGGCGCGCCTCCTTCTCGACACGGTCACCAGGCGAAACAGGCTCTTGATGTGCGCCAGCTAATGCTTCCCGTCCGCGACACCGTGTCAGAAACTATCATAGCAAGTCGAGCGCAATTACATGCTGCCAAACCCCGAAAGCGCGGCAACTCGCGGGAGCGTCACAAAACACACCTGCTCCACTCGCTACTCCAGGCAGACCCCCTCTTCCCGCTCTCCACGCGACAGAGTTAACACTACCAAAGATCCTCAACACTTTGGTTCTCCACACGACCTATCGACGTATTCGTTCGATAGCATAGTTTTCCCTAGGCCAGACCCAGCGTATAAATACAAATAATATTCACATATATATATATATATATATATATATATATATATATATATATAAACAGTAAAACAATTACAATATATAAAGAGACAGAAATGTCATATCTTGAGGTAACAAAACAAGGAAAAAAAATTATAGTACAATAGATGGAAATAGGAGGAATATGCATTTCCGGCGTTACAAACTGGGAATGAATCAAAATTATATGTGTGTAACTATCATCTCTGTTCATCCTGGTAACCAATCTTTCACTACCATTGAATTCATTTCATATGACACCAATCTACTCAACGTTTCATTTCTCATAGTACTTTTCTTTCTTTACTGTTATTAGCACAAATTCACAGGCCAACGACGTCTTAGCTAGAATTATGTTGAATATCTTACCCTCTGTGTGTTCTCTTCCATGGATTGCAACTCAACGACATGTCGCAGTGGCATTTTGGTAATTTGAATGATGACCTAATATTTACTGAATATCCAGGACTCCCTAAGATGACAACAATATGTTATCCTAATATTTTTAAGTATACTGGAAGTGAATTGGACTAGAACAAGCTGGGGCTTACACAGGGTCGTCAGAAACGGCCTGAGAAGCTTGTAAGGATGTTGCAGGGAAGGTTGTGCTGAGATACAATTGTTAAGAAAAAATTCGATTCGGTGTGCCGTTTCCGAATTAATTGGTATTGAACTTAGCCAGTCAGTCCGTTGCGTACGCAAATTCAAGCGGCTTGCCAGAGATGGTGTCGCCATACGTGTTCTCCGTTTGGTTTCTTAAAACCGAACAGGAGAGCGATATGAAAAATGGACATGGGACGGTAGGAAGGATCGACCTCAAGCCAAAGGCTAAGCAGTTTCGTACGCTATCACCTACGCTATGAGAACAACTGACATTAATTGTATCCGGCGAGCCGCTCGCATTTGCGCGCGCAACGAGCTGATTGGCTAACTTAAATACTAATTAACTAAGAAACGGTGCAACGTATCGAATTTTTTTCTTGACAGTTACTGCTCAGAACATCCCATCCTGCAACACCTTTATACGCTTTTCAGACTGTTTCTGGTCACCCTGTATAAAATGAGCAACTCGGTGACTCTTTGGATCGTTCGCAGACGCCGTAATTTGAAATAGTTAGCGCTGTGAGATTATTAAAACAATTTGTGCACGAGTTAAACACAAGCAATTGCAGGATAGTTTGCCAACAGAATAACATTCACACTCTTTCGTTCTCGTTGCAGGGAAACTTCTGTGTCGATATAAACTTTCTGGTAATGATCCATCTGGGAATGTTCTTTACTAGTAAATCGAACGTAAGACGTTCGAGATTATTACGTGTCAACAGATAGTTTCCGTATGCTCAGACAGATAACTGCATACTTAGGTATCGTTGCGAGAATAAACATTTACTGATTTCGTGAGAATTATCCAGCAGTACTGACCTATATTTTCTTCTTTCTTTACACACACTCACAGACATTGAACTTTATAACAGTGTTAAAAACAGCCTTTAGTCGTAAGACATTTCCTTTCAACTACCTATTTTGCAGCGGCAAAGTTTCTGTTTTAAGATGTTTTATATTGTCTTTATTTCAACAAAATAGAAATTAGAATACAGTTTCCTCTCGATGTTGCGTGAAAATGAATGCCTGTATAAATCTGGGAGCTGCATACCAGGACTCTCCTCATGCGCTTGGTGTTTTTTCTTTCCCTTTCAGTCCCTCCTTATTTCCACCCTCCTGCTCCACTGCTATTCCAGGCTCATGCCTCAGTAAAAAGGTCAACTTTATTTTCCTAAACTATGGTGTGAGATAAACGATAAGATTTGCTATGATATTGCTATCCTAAACGAAACTGAGGAAGAATTTTATAGAGCCTGTAGAATGGAATGATCTCTACTGGATACAGAATATTGACTGACAAGGGGACCATCCATACTGTAAATAACGGATTTTGATGCGCTTCAAGTATGTTGTAGGGGCGCTTACCCTGAGTACCTGGCTATCCGGTTTTTTTAGCGACGGGACTTGCTTTTTGTGAAAATCGATTTTGAAGTTCATTGCGCGCTATATACACCCGTAACATTACATATACACTCCTGGAAATGGAAAAAAGAACACATTGACACCGGTGTGTCAGACCCACCATACTTGCTCCGGACACTGCGAGAGGGCTGTACAAGCAATGATCACACGCACGGCACAGCGGACACACCAGGAACCGCGGTGTTGGCCGTCGAATGGCGCTAGCTGCGCAGCATTTGTGCACCGCCGCCGTCAGTGTCAGCCGGTTTGCCGTGGCATACTGAGCTCCATCGCAGTCTTTAACACTGGTAGCATACCGCGACAGCGTGGACGTGAACCGTATGTGCAGTTGACGGACTTTGAGCGAGGGTGTATAGTGAGCATGCGGGAGGCCGGATGGACGTACCGCCGAATTGCTCAACACGTGGGGCGTGAGGTCTCCACAGTACATCAATGTTGTCGCCAGTGATCGGTGGAAGGTGCACGTGCCCGTCGACCTGGGACCGGACCGCAGCGACGCACGGATGCACGCCAAGACCGTAGGATCCTACGCAGTGCCGTAGGGGACCGCACCGCCACTTCCCAGCAAATTAGGGACGCTGTTGCTCCTGGGGTATCGGCGAGGACCATTCGCAACCGTCTCCATGAAGCTGGGCTACGGTCCCGCACACCGTTAGGCCGTCTTCCGCTCACGCCCCAACATCGTGCAGCCCGCCTCCAGTGGTGTCGCGACAGGTGTGAATGGAGGGACGAATGGAGACGTGTCGTCTTCAGCGATGAGAGGCCCTTCTGTCTTGGTGCCAATGATGGTCGTATGCGTATTTGGCGCCGTGCAGGTGAGCGCCACAATCAGGACTGCATACGACCGAGGCACACAGGGCCAACACCCGGCATCATGGTGTGGGGAGCGATCTCCTACACTGGCCGTACACCACTGGTGATCGTCGAGGGGACACTGAATAGTGCACGGTACATCCAAACCGTCATCGAACCCATCGTTCTACCATTCCTAGACCGGCAAGGGAACTTGCTGTTCCAACAGGACAATGCACGTCCGCATGTATCCCGTGCCACCCAACGTGCTCTAGAAGGTGTAAGTCAACTACCCTGGCCAGCAAGATCTCCGGATCAGTCCCCCATTGAGCATGTTTGGGACTGGATGAAGCGTCGTCTCACACGGTCTGCACGTCCAGCACGAACGCTGGTCCAACTGATGCGCCAGGTGGAAATGGCATGGCAAGCCGTTCCACAGGACTACATCCAGCATCTCTACGATCGTCTCCATGGGAGAATAGCAGCCTGCATTGCTGCGAAAGGTGGATATACACTGTACTAGTGCCGACATTGTGCACGCTCTGTTGCCTGTGTCTATGTGCCTGTGGTTCTGTCAGTGTGATCATGTGATGTATCTGACCCCAGGAATGTGTCAATAAAGTTTCCCCTTCCTGGGACAATGAATTCACGGTGTTCCTATTTCAATTTCCAGGAATGCATTTTGAACAACGCGGCGTAGCGCAGCGGTTAAGTCTCACGGCCACCGTGCCGTGTTCGAATCCTGCTTGTGTACTTTTTTTTCTAAATCGACCGAATTTTTTCAATTTTATTTCAAAGAATATCAACAAACAGTGTAAGGTGTGCAAAATTATAAAGATAAATTCAGTTATTAATTTTTTCAAATATTCATTCCGTTCGTGGTTCGCAGTTGGAGTTCCAAATGTTCATAGAACGGTCGCTTCTTGTATTACCTGAAATAGATCTCCGCCCATTATCGTCCCCCCTCCCGTGAATACCGTTAGCCATAACGGGAACCCCAGCTCCTAGGCCAATGAGGATGAGAGTTGCATTCCTTTACGTTCGCATCTAACTACAGCGTCAGTTGCTTGCAAAGCGTCTCTAGTGCCGTGTGTTAGAAAAATTCTGTGAAATGGAAGAACCAAGTGTTTCCGCAGGAGTGCAGCCAGAAGAAGATCCACAAGTAGAGGATCTGAACGAAGAATCAAAAGGCGAAATCACAAATGCCATTAAATACGCCGAAAATCCACTCCGCAATTTGAATCTCGTAACGAATACACCGCCTAGCGTGATCTATGCGAATTCCGTTGCAATTGGCGATGAGATATGTATCGCAATACAGGATCTCTAGGCCGAAAGACATCATTATTGATGATGAATTGACAGATTTCAACGAAGAAGATGAACTGAGACAATATCATGCGAACCACAAACGGAATGAAATCTGAAAAAAATAATGACTGAATGTATCTTTATAATTTCGCACACCTTACAGTGTATGTTGATATTCTTTGAAATAAAATTGAAAAATTAGGTTGATTTTGGAAAAAAAGTACACAAGTATGATTCGAACGCGGTGCCTCCAGCAGGGTAGCCGTGAACCTTTACCGCTGCGTTACGCTGACCTGCTCGCAGTATGTGTAATGTTACGGGTATACAAACCGCACAATGAACTTCAATATCGATTTTCTCAGAAACCATGGCCCGTCGCTAAAAGACCGGATAGCCAGGTACTCAGGGTAAGTGCCTGTACAACATATTTGAAGGGCATCAAAATCCGTTATTTACAGTACGGAGGGTCCCCTTGTGAGAGGAGACCAAACCAAAAGGAGCAAAAAGAGATTAGTGATAAACTTAACATTAATACTGGAGTCCAAAACTAGTAAACGAAGTGAAGCATTTCTGCTGTCCTGGAAGGAAAATAATGCCTGAAAGATCAAATAAGGACTGTATAATGAGAGGCAGACTAGAACAGGCAAAGAGAGCTATCCTAGCAAAAAGAATTCTAATAGCATCAGACTCAGGCTTTCTGGGGAAAATCTCAGAATATACTACTGGAGCACAGCATCGTATGGAAATGAATTATACACTGTAGGAAACCCGGAAAACAGAAGTATCAGAGTGTTTGAGATGTGGTGTTACAGAAGATTGCTGAATGTTAAGTGGAATAATAAGAAATGTGGAGACCCCTACAGAACTGACTAAAAGAAGGAACATGGTGACTGTACACTTGCTAACACGTGAGAGAATTGCTCCCTGCTACTAGGGGTAGGGGTGGAGGGTGAAAAATGTAGTGGAATACAGAGAGTGGAACTTATCCCATAAGTGCTAAACAAAATAAAATCTTCATTCCACTGTCGCTCTTCATCTACCAGTATCAAAGTTAATATTGCCAATAATTTATTTTAACACTTATAAATCATAAAACAAGCAATATCAAGAACAAACTAGGAATATAGAAATAAAAGATGATCTGGATGTAATAATTCCCCAATTGAAAGAAAAAGCTGAACAAGTAGCCCCAATAAATCCTAGGAAAAAACACCAGTGATGGAATGACGAATGTGATAAAACAGTGGAAGATAGACACCACGCCTGGTTGAGGTAACAGAGTCAAAAAACAGAAGAATCTTACCTGGAATTCACAAAAAGAAGAAAGATGACTCAAAAAACATTAAGGAGGGTTTAACGTAAATATCAAAAAGATATACTTTCTATGATAGAAACAAATAGTAAGAAAACAGACTCACGAGATTACTACAAAACATTTAGTAGACAACTCCAAAGATATGATCTCCATACACTAATGCTAAAAGATAAAAACAATAAGATGGCCCATAGTGATAAAAGAAATTCAGAAATTTTAGCAGAAACATTTAACAAACTACTAAATTGCGAGGATCCTCCTGCGCTTCTTGAAATAAACACAGAAACTCCAATAAAAACTCCACCAGAAAATATAAACCCACCGACAATTCAGGAAGTGTACAAAGCTTTGAACGAGCTCAGGAACTACAAAGCAAGTGGAGAAGATCAAACATTTGCAGAACTCTGAAAATACGCAGCAGAACCCGTGAAGATACCATTACATCAATGCATACTTAAAATCTGGATCGAAGAAGAGCTACCAGAACATTGGACTACAGCTATCATACACCCACTACACAAAAAAGGAGGAAAATAATCCGGACAACTACAGAGGGATTCCCATATTGAGTTGCACTTATAAAATATTATCAAGAATTCTCAACAATCGCTGTAAAGATCAACTTGTAAAGGAGCTATGAGATATCAAGGAGGATTTAGACCCTGGAGAAGCTGCCCAGAACAGATCATCACATTAAAATTAATAAAGGATGCCTACAAAAGGAGACAGAAGAACTAGTGATAACCTTTGTAGACTTCAAAAAAGCTAATGATTGCATCCACAGATCTTCTATACTGGACATATTAAGAAATTTTGGACTTCATCCCAAATTAACAAAAAATGATAAAATTAACCCTTGCAAACACCAAGTCCAAAATAAAATTCAGAGAAGAACTATCTGAGCCATTTATGATTAAAACAGGGTTAAGACAAGGAGGTGGTCTATCACCTCTGCTCTTCAACTGTGCTCTTGACTACTGCATGAGAGAATGGTACAAAGAGAATCCTAAAAACATTACATTTGGAACCAAGAAAGATGATATAAACCTAAATTGTTTGGGATTCGCAGATGACTGGGCACTACTAGCTAATAATGTACAAGAAGCTAGAAATCAAATAACGAACCTGCAAAATATAGGGCAAAAAGTAGGACTCCAGATATCTTTGGAAAAGACTGAGATGATGGTAACAGACCCGCTAGTAATAGACCACGCAACAGTAGACAACAAAAAAATTAAAATAGAGAAGCAATTTAAATATCTTGGAGAGATTATGACACACAACTTGGATGAAAAACCTGCTTGGCAAGAAAGAACCAATAAAATGTTAAAAGCTCAAAAACTAACATGGTCTACATACAATAAGTAATGTTTGTCAATTTAAACAAAATTAAAACACTACAAGACGGTGGTTCAGCCAGAGGTAACATACGCAACCGATACTCTTTTTAAACTCACTCAGAGAGACAGAGTCGACAAAATACTAAAAGTAGAGAAAAGAACAGATAGAACATGCATAAATAAAAAAATACCAGAAGCAAGGACAATGGCGAATAGTGACGATTGAAGTAGTGCACAGAGAACTGGAGTCCATCAAAGATAGTATACGTAAAAAGAGGATTTCTTTCTTTGGCCACATAATGAGGACACAAAAAACCAGATTAGCAACAAAAAATATGCAGAAACTGTGGTATCAGAAGCAACAAGTAGGATGGATCAAGAAAATGAAAGATGATATGGGAGTACTAGGTATAACCTTGGATGATCTGCAAAACAAGGCAGAAAATCTCAAGAAACTGAAAGACAAGAAAATAAGATTTAAACTAAAAGTAGGCAAACGACACACAATGCAAAGGTTATTTACAGATGAGGGAAGACAGGAAAGCTCAGAACGAATGAAAAGATACCGGACGGATAAGAATGAACGAAACATGCGCTTACTGAAGAAAAGGACCAGGAAATGATTGACTGAAGTGGTCGAATGAGGGAGTAAAATCAAATAATAATAATAAACCATAAAAGATGATTCCCTTCAAATAAACTGATCGATCTTGTGATAAAACGTAATTTGAATGATAGAGACAAGTGATAAAATTACAGCCTACGGTCGCCTGAGAAGGGGAAGAAATTAAAAAACTATAACTGTGCTTCTGATGTCACTGTCGACACGTAATTAACATTAACAGTGCATTCGGAATTGTTCACACCACAGCTTCGTGACTCATGCATGAACTTGTATAGATTCCCCGTGGGGTCACTGAATAAATAAATGCTTTGTCTTGGAGTGCGTGTTTATCTCTCCTTCGATAACAGAAACATTTCTGTTTTACACACAACAGTCGTATATGAAGAAGAATGGATGCCACATGATAGCACTACCAGGCGTGCAAAATGGCCAGATTCCGAGCCGGCCGTATATCAAGAGAAACAATGGTGACTGTTTGGAGGTCTGCTCTTTATATTCTTCACTGGTCGTTCTTGGAACTGGAGAAACATTGAATGCTGGGTCAAAGAGTTCTGTGGGTGGAATAAATAGAAAATTGAAAGCTATGTAGGAATAAATAGAAAATTGAAAGCTATGTAAACTGTGATGTTTAAAAGAAATGACGTACTACAGGCCAAACGAATTTCACAAGTTGTATTGGCGACATTATTTAGAGGGGAGAAACTCATCATCGACATAGATCTGAAAAAGGTCTTTCAGGAGTTTGCTCGAAACAGAAAACACGCTTACAGTTTAATGTTCGAACGTAGATTATGTCATTAGTAGCGCCGAACAAGTTCGAATTTGACAAAGACTTGTGTCCGTCGCCAGTCTGAAAACCGCACCTTACAGTCGTAGGCCTGTACTGAAATTTACTCACATACAAGTCTCACAGTCGTTGAACAACCGTTTCTAAACTAGCCTTGGCCAAATAAGAGCTATAAGTGATTTATAATCGGCTTACAGAACAAATTTTCTCTACACACATAAAAATGAAACCTTTTTAAGAGTGTATCGCCAGTACCTTCATCTCAAATTAGGAGTAGTTCGTTACAATGAGTTGAGCGTCTTAGGGACGTACACTATGGGGTGTTATACCAGTGACATTACTTTCGTTTAAAACCCATTCACCTTACGGAAAATACCTGCAGTAGCACGTGCAGGCTGTAATTACAATGTAGCCTGCAGTGGGCGCCACGGTAAAGATTTTCAGCAGCAGCCAGAAGGTAAGCACTGCTTGCCGTCTGCTATAGGCAATGTCATACCTGACTGTCCCGTTGTATAGAGAATGCGCAGGGAATCCTTGGAGCGCTACATGAAGTGAACACCGAGTTGTGGTGGCAGTACGATCCTACTATAAAGTTAATTCGATACTATTCCAAAGTGAATTTACTAAAAGAAGAAGAAAAACCAAAATTCTTGATATGTTTTGGCAAAGGTACCTTATACGCCATTTAAAGTGGTTTTGCACTGTTCAAAATGTGTCCAGCATATGTAAACAAAAATGGTTTAAATGGCTCTGAGCACTATGGGATTTTACATCTGCGGTCATCAGTCCCCTAGAACTTAAACCTAACTAACCTAAGGACATCACGCACATCCATGCCCGAGGCAGGATTCGAACCTGCGATCGTAGCGGTCGCGCGTTACCAGACTGAAGCGCCTAGAACCGCTCAGCCACAACATGAACTCTCATGAATGTGTATTAAGTGCTAACAGAAAAATAAATTACCAGGAAAAGTTAGCCACAAAGAAACTATACCACTCCAGACCATACCCGTTGTCTGAGAAAGTGACGAAATCAAATAATCCTGATCATAAGCGAACATTTAACAATGAAATGTATAATAAGCGTAAGATGTTATATGGATGCAACGCAAGAATGCCTGACTTTCAGCCCAGAAGTTCATTCGTTAACTAATATATGAATCATGAATCTTGTACATTTGTCCGAAAAAAAGAAGTACGAGAAGTCCCAGTTACAGAAAAATGCGAAGCGGAGAGTAGTGAAAGCTTAAACTGTACTTAACTTCTTACAAAACAAGAAAATTCCACAAAAAATATTCTTCCTTCTTCAGACAAGTTATGCATATAATTATCGTTATTATTATTCTTTCTTTTCTCAGACGTTATGTCTGGTCAAAAATAAAAGTGACGCTGACCTTGATCAAGCGTGACTTCCTTTTAACTGTACGGTATATGTTACATTGCATTTAGGAACTTTCTGGTTATTGAAGATGTATCAATAATTACGGATTTCTGTAGTTGTATATATACATTTGGACGTAGCTGTATTGCGTTGATGTACTGGTGGATATTGTGTGGTATGATTCCTGTAGTTGATAGTATAATCGGTATAATGTCAACTTTATCCTGATGCCACATGTCCTTGACTTCCTCAGCCAGTTGGATGTATTTTTCAATTTTTTCTCCTGTTTTCTTCTGTATATTTGTCGTATTGGGTATGGATATTTCGATTAGTTGTGTTAATTTCTTCTTTTTATTGGTGAGTATGATGTCAGGTTTGTTATGTGTTGTTGTTTTATCTGTTATAATGGTTCTGTTGCAGTATAATTTGTATTCATCATTCGCCAGTACATTTTGTGGTGCATACTTGTATGTGGGTACGTGTTGTTTTATTAGTTTATGTTTTACGGCAAGTTGTTGATGTATTATTTTTGCTACATTGTCATGTCTTCTGTGGTATTCTGTATTTGCTAGTATTGTACATCCACTTGTGATGTGATCTACTGTTTCTATTTGTTGTTTGCAAAGTCTGCATTTATCTGTTGTGGTATTGGGATCTTTAATAATATGCTTGCTGTAATATCTGGTGTTTATTGTTTGATCCTGTATTGCAATCATGAGTTCTTCCGTCTCACTGTATATATTACCTTTTCTTAGCCATGTGTTGGATGCGTCTTGATCGATGTGTGGCTGTGTTAGATGATACGACTGCTTACCATGTAGTGTTTTCTTTTTCCAATTTACTTTCTTCGTATCTGTTGATGTTATGTGATCTAAAGAGTTGTAGAAGTGGTTATGAAATTGCAGTGGAGTAGCCGATGTATTTATATGAGTGATTGCTTTGTGTTTTTTGCTAGTTTCTGCTCGTTCTAGAAAGATTTTTCTTAAATTGTCTACCTGTCCATAATGTAGGTTTTTTATGTCGATGAATCCCCTTCCTCCTTCCTTTCTGCTTAACGTGAATCTTTCTGTTGCTGAATGTATGTGATGTATTCTATATTTGTGGCATTGTGATCGTGTAAGTGTATTGAGTGCTTCTAGGTCTGTGTTACTCCATTTCACTACTCCAAATGAGTAGGTCAATATTGGTATAGCATAAGTATTTATAGCTTTTGTCTTGTTTCTTGCTGTCAATTCTGTTTTCAGTATTTTTGTTAGTCTTTGTCTATATTTTTCTTTTAGTTCTTCTTTAATATTTGTATTATCTATTCCTATTTTTTGTCTGTATCCTAGATATTTATAGGCATCTGTTTTTTCCATCGCTTCTATGCAGTCGCTGTGGTTATCCAATATGTAATCTTCCTGTTTAGTGTGTTTTCCTTTGACTATGCTATTTTTCTTGCATTTGTCTGTTCCAAAAGCCATATTTATATAATTGCTGAATACTTCTGTTATCTTTAGTAATTGATTGAGTTGTTGATTGGTTGCTGCTAGTAGTTTTAGATCATCCATGTATAGCAAATGTGTGATTTTGTGTGGGTATGTTCCAGTAATATTGTATCCATAATTTGTATTATTTAGCATGTTGGATAGTGGGTTCAGAGCAAGGCAGAACCAGAAAGGACTTAATGAGTCTCCTTGGTATATTCCACGCTTAATCTGTATTGGCTGTGATGTGATATTATTTGAATTTGTTTGGATATTAAGTGTGGTTTTCCACTTTTTCATTGCTATGTTTAGGAACTGTATCAATTTAGGATCTACTTTGTATATTTCCAATATTTGTAGCAACCATGAGTGGGGAACATTATCAAAAGCTTTTTGGTAATCAATGTATGCATAGTGTAGCGACCTTTGTTTAGTTTTAGCATGATATGTCACCTGTGTACCTATTATCAGTTGCTCTTTACATCCTCGTGCTCCTTTGCAACAGGCTTTTTGATCTTCATTTATAATTTTGTTCTGTGTTGTATGTGTCATTAATTTCTGTGTAATGACTGAAGTTAATATTTTGTATATTGTTGGTAGGCATGTTATGGGGCAATATTTAGGTGGGTTTGTTGTGTCTGCTTGATCTTTAGGTTTCAGATAAATTATTCCATGTGTAAGTGTATCAGGGAATGTGTATGGGTCTGCAATGTAACTGTTAAATAATTTAGTTAGATGTGAATGTGTTGAAGTAAACTTCTTTAGCCGGAAATATGCGATTTTATCTTTACCAGGGGCTTTCCAATTGTGAGTAGAATTAATTGCTTGGGTGACTTCATGTTGCAAAATTATCACTTCAGGCATTTGTGGTATCATCTTGTATGTATCTGTTTCTGCTTGTATCCACTGTGCATGCCTGTTATCTTGTACCAGGTTTGACCATATGTTGCTCCAGAGGTGTTCCATGTCTGCTATGTTTGGTGGATTGTCTATTTTAATGTGTGTGTTATCTATTGTCTGGTAAAATTTCTTTTGGTTTGTGTTGAATGTTTGGTTTTGTTTCCTTCTATTTTCACTTTTTTTGTATCTTCTAAGTCGTTTGGCCAGTGCTTCTAATTTCTGCTTCTTTTCATCTAATTGCTCTATCGCTTCTTGCTGTGAGATTTTACCTAACTTTTTCCATTTTTTTCTGACATTTCATTTCTTATAAATTTTGTTAGCTGTCCGATGTCTTTTCTCAGTTTTTCTATTCTGATCTGTAGCCTGTGTTGCCATGCTGGTTTTGTGGGTTTCTTTTGTGTGTTGGTTGGTTCTGATCTCTGCCTAGTGTGTATATTTAGTGTAGTGAGTGCTCCTATATAAACCAGTAGTTGTAACTCTTCCATAGTTGTATTTTCATTTATTTTGTTGTGTATGATTGTGTTGATAGTTTTTATTGTTGTTTCGACTTGTGGGTTATTTGGCGGTCTATGCAAGAATGGTCTAATGTCTGTATTTGTGTCTTTGTATTCTATATATGTCAGCTGAAATGTTTCTTCTATATCTAACATGTATGTTACTTCGAGTTCTATTTGTGCTTGTTCTGGTGGCTGTCTTAAGATTTTGTTTTCCTCTGATTGTTTAATTGATGTGTGTTGTTCTTTGTTTGTTTGCTCTTGGATGTTTGAGTCTATTACTGTATTTTCTTCTTCTTCTGATTGCACATTATTTTGTTCCAGTATTTTTTGTACTTGTTGTTTGATGTGTTCTAATTCTGACTAGGGTATCCTGTTAATTTTTATTATTACATGGATCTGATCAGCTAGTCGTTGTTCTGTTAAAAATTTTAATTCTGGGTATCTGATAATAAATGTTGTGTATACTTGTGATCTGTATCCAGTTGTGTTGGTTCCTAGGTTTGTTGCTTGGTAACAACAGAACATGAGGTGTAGATTAACTTCATCTGACCATCTCATCCTCTGTCTTTGTTTTCCTTCTAGGGTGGTTGCAGGAAGGATATCCTGCAAAACACCTCTATTTGGATTTAAATCATTTTCCAGTTGGCTAGCAGTGTCGTTACCATTGTGGGCGGGCATAGGGTTCAAACGTCGTCCCCGACCATGACGGCGCTTGTCCGAGGCTTCTTTAGTTCTGTCCTGAACCAAGTAATCACATTGAAAGGGGGGTTAGCCCTATTAGTGGTTTGTTCTTTTCGTCGCCTTTTACGACTGGCAGAACATACCGGAGGCCTATACTTTTCCTGGGCCTCCACAGGGTTTATTGTTATTATTATTATTATTATTATTATTATTATTGATAAGGGCTGAAGTTGTATAAATATGTTGACGCACGTAACTGTTGTACAACAGATGCTATTAATTTTGCACTCTTATATTTATCTAAATGTAAAAATTTGTGAACATACAGAATACATAGCTATGGGCCGCCACTGTATTTTAGCGATGACAAACGTTTATTATGTACCGAGCTTTATCCACTTAATATATTATACATGACATTCAGCGTAAAATGAACATGTTTTACTATAAAAATTGTTTAATGCCTGAAAATCATAGCTAAGACTGCTGAAATCGGTTTTCTTGAATAAAAAATATTTTGGGTGTTTTTTGCTTTTGAATGGTTTGTAACAATTAAAATAGATCGCCCTTTAACACTCTGATAATGAGAAAATTCAGTCTATTGAGATATTAGTTTTATCGATGTGTGTGAACAGGGAGAGTAGAATAGGAAGAATAACCAGCACTTCAGCAGCGTCGGGTAACAGCCGTTGTTGTTGCCATAGGTGGCAGCCCTGTACGCGAAGTATTGCACCATTCGTGCCCTCAGATCATTTAGAAATTTAATCTTGTATCCTTCCTAATGTACTAATTTACTGTATAAGCACAATAAGTGAAATTCCGTTATTTGCTGTTCTTCATGGCTTCTAAATTTCAACGGCCAGCAGTGTATTAACCAACCTGTGGCAGCTTGCGCATTTGTCCCCTATTATCGTACTACACGAACGAGTTAATTAGTGTCACCATCGCTTATGATGAACGTCAAAGTGTAATAACGAGTAGACGGAGGAGGGGACCGGGAAGGGGGGGGGGGGGGGGGGAATGTGCAGGTAGTTGGCCGGCCGGCCGGCCGTCGTGGCCGAGAGGTTCTAGGCGCTTCAGTCCGGAACGGCGCTGCTGCTACGGTGGAACGTTCGAATCCTGTCTCGGGCATGGATGTGTGTGATGTCCTTAGGTTAGTTAGGTTAAATTAGTTCTAAGTCTAGGGGACTGATGACCTCAGAAGTCCCATAGTGCTCAGAGCCATTTGAACCATTTTGCAGGTAGTTGTAATGCAGAAACGGAACGATTTACGTGACGTCCAAAAGGGCATGATCATTGTCCTTCGGGCCAAGGACGGAAGTATTTCCGAAACGGCTAAGTCTGCAAACTGATAGCGCACCTCCATACTTAAAATATACCGTGATTGAAAAAATGGTGCGCCGGCCGCTGTGGCCGAGCGGATCTAGGCGCTACAGTCTGGAAACGCGCGACCGCTACGGTCGCAGGTTTGAATACTGCCTCGGGAATGGATGTGTGTGATGTCCTTAGGTCAGTTATGTTTAAGTAGTTCAAAGCTCTAGGGGACTGATGATGTAGTGTTGGCAGTTTGCCAACACTACGCACATTTTTTAGGGGAGGCGGCCATTAAGCAAGCAGGCGGTTGAGGTCTGAAACAGGAGAAGTAATGAACGCTATAAAGAAAAGTACGTAGCTGCTGGAATACTTAACTTTAATCCATCCTTGTTGTACATCGCTATTGACGATACAAGTGAGGCTCTTTAGGTACATGCAATGTTACTAATGGCGCCTTGCTAGGTCGTAGCCATTGACTTAGCGGAAGGCTATTCTAACTATCTGCTCTGCAAATGAGCGAGGCTTCGTCAGTGTGCATCGCTAGCTACGTCGTCCGTACAACTGGGGCGAGTGCTCGTCAGTTTCTCGAGACCTGCCTTGGGGTGGCGCTCGGTCTGCGATCCCTGACAGTGGCAACACGCGGGTCCGACATGTACTAATGGACCACGGCCGATTTAAAGCTACCACCCAGCAAGTGTGGTGTCTGGCGGTGACACGACAGATTACGTCAGAAATTAAGTCCCATAGTGCTCAGAGCCATTTGAACCATTTTTGAACAAAATGGTGCTATCCAATACCGGCGCCGAGGCAACTGTGGGGCACCACTGGCCTTACGTAACAGGGGTGAACGACGGCTGCGAAAATGTGTACCGGAGAGTAGACGTGCATCTGATGAGCCGTTGGCGTCCAGATGAACCAGGTGGTTCCACTGCGATCGTTCAGTGAACGCCGATGCGTCTGGGCCTCCTCAGCAGGTGCCTAGTAAAACCACCCGTGCTGACTGCTCTCCATCAGCGACGATAAACAGAATTTGCACAGCAGTACGACAACTGGGTGTCCATAGATTGGCGACAGATGGCCTCTTCAGGTGAATCACGTTTTCTGCACCTTCGAACGGGTGACTGTTGACGTGTACGGCGTGAAACGTCATGACATTCCCTGGGTGATCCCAGCATTCTGGAAGTCAAAATGGATCAACAAAAGTACGCATCAATCCTTGGCGACCATGTCCATCCCTGCATGCGGTTTGATTTCCGTCAGCACAGTGCTACCTACCAGCAGGACAATGCAACGTCTCACACAGCTCGCATTGTGCGTGTGTGGTTGGAAGAGCACCAGGACGAGTTTAGCGTACAACTCTGGCCATCAAACTCCCGGGGTTTAAGCCCAACAGTGAATCTGTGGGACCACTTCGCACTGTTTCCGCTGCGGAGCCTCAAGCGAGAAACCTAGCACAGCTGGCAGCGGCACAAGGCTTACCATGCAAAACCTCAGCAGCACGCTCACATCAGTCGAAGCAGTCGCACAGAGCACACAGCCATGCCGTACAGGAGGAGGAGATATACAAGAAGATCAAGAATGCCTGTCTACAAGACGGTGGACACGTTCAGTTCAACGCCTAATAATGTTTCACAAGAAGAACTACTGTCACTGCACGTCTCGCAGCTGTCCGCTCTACAGAAGGTGGTTATTCAAGTTTTTGACAGTGGTCACATTAATGTGACTGGACAGTATGTTATAAATACAGTAACAAGTCTATGCGACATCGATTATCACGCTAAAGGTCCTGAAGATGGAGCCCTGAAACCGATCGCAAATAGCTATAAAAGTATGATAAACACAACTGATTTGAGATTAAATACCGAGCGAGGTGGCGCAAAGGTTAGCACACTGGACTCGCATTCGGGAGGACGACTGTTCAAAACCGCGTCCGGCCATCCAGATTTAGGTTTTCCGTGATTTACCTGAATCGCTTCAGGCAAATGCCGGGTTGGTTCCTTTCAAAGGGCACGGCCCATTTCTTTCCCCATCCTTCCTTAGTCGGAACTCACACTCCGTCTCTAATGACCTCGTAGTCGACGGGACGTTAAACACTAATCTCCCCCTCCTGAGAGTAAATAATAATAAGAGAATAAAGTACAGGATGGTTATAATTAAACTTCCGCTACTTGCACCAGTGTAGACGAAAACTGTTCACCAAACTTTGCAGGAATTATGTTCAAACCGTGCGCTGCATGATTTGCGTTGTTAGCAGTGACTTGCCGTTAAGCGCCTCTAGTGGTACGGTGACGAACAGCTGAAACACAAGCATCAGTGTGCGTTACAGTTGTAGACTCTCAACATCGCTCTGGACGAGATGAGCAGGGCCTTACCCGTGAAAATGTGTTCTCAAAACAAGAGCAATAGTGCTGCTGTTCTCCGTGAGCGTCGACGCATTAAAGAAATACGGAGAGGTCCCATTTCCACCCCAAAGTACCTCGGAGTGAAGCTGGACCGGTCCCTCACCTTCAAGGACCACTGTAGAGATACAAAAATGAAAGTCAGTGCGAGGAACAACATTATTAGGAAACTGACCGGCAACAATTGGGCAGCACACCCACAGGTCCTCCGCATATCTGACCTCGCTTTGTGCTTCTCCACTGCTGAATATGCAGCACCTGTATGGCAGAACTCCAGCCATGCCAAACAGGTACATATTGCACTAAATGAAACAGGACGAATTGTAACCGGCTGCTTGCGGGCAACCTCTGTTGACAATATCTACCACCTCCTGGGCGTAGCACCTCCAGACATCCGAAGGAGAACAGCAGCTGAAGTGGAAAGAAAGAAGCAGGAGACGGATCAGAGACACACCCTGTTTGGATGCGAGCATTAAACACCAAGACTCAAGTGGAGAAAAAGTTTTCTCCGGACAACGCAACCAATCCAGACATCACCTGCAGACCATAGGATACAACTCTGGCGTAGCTCATCATCAAAGAAATATTGGGACAACCCTGAAACGTCCCCTTTGAACAATTATACATGACTGTGCTTAAACTGACACCCAATATTTTTAGCGCAACGTAATCTGACTTTCAATAATCCCTACAAAAGAATGGCCCTGACTAACATTAACCTATATCTTTCACAAATCACTCACCTACTGCAATACAAAGAGCGCCACTACTGCCAGCTAATTAAAAGATTCAAACTATTGAAGGCACTAACTACTGATAGGCACAGTTAGCAAAAGAAAGATTTTGATAGAGAACAAACAATGTATTTACCTTAATATTGTTCAAAAGTCATATTATATATATCAGTTCATGACATCCAGTCTTACAAATGTCCAGACTCCACCATCTCTCTCCCCACATCCACCACTGCTGGCGGCTCACCTCCAACTGCGCAACGCTACGCGCTGTTCACATCCAGCTGCCCAACACTACAACGGCAGACAACAATGCAAACTAGCCACATACTGCACATTGCACAGACAGTGATTTTCATACAGAGCGCTACGTAACGTTGCCAATAAGAAAACATAAACAGCCTACTTACATAGCCGCCATGCTCCCCACAAAAAATTTTACAAATTGTTTTGGGCAGTGGCCAATAATGATTTGATAAAATTTTTCATAATTACAATAACAAAGATATCAAATGCACACACTTATTGATACAATGTTGGTCAACAGATAAAATTTTCTCACAGTCCATAAAGACAGTCCTGATCATTCATCACAGTAAAACTGCAGTGCGGAAATGCGATCTTTCTCTGTAACTATTATTACTCTGCCAGTGGTTGTCATATTGGTGGTGTCTGTTTTGGTCACGATTTGCGTTGGAAGGATAGACTTGTTGTGTCCAGTTATTGTTTCTGTCGTCATGGAATTGTGACGGATGTGACCTGTAGTGATTGTTTTCCTGTTTTCGCATCCCGCGACTGTCTGTGTCAATTTCTAATTCTTGTAAGAGTCCCTGAAAAGCTTCAATGTCGTCTTTGCAACATCCTGCCAAAATAATATTTCTTAAATGTTCAGGCAATTTCATTAAGCAAATGCGGATGAGTTCTGAAGGGCTGTATGGGTTTGAAAGATATTGATTCTTATGCAACATGTCTTCAAAATATTTGACAAGATTTCATCATCATGATGCTATGTTTTACTCGGTCTTGTGTAGCTTGAGACCAATATGCTGAGAGGAAGGCATGATAAAATTCTCCTTCACTGTGACAATCGTGAATGACCAATAGCATTCTTACAGCTGATTCATTCTCTAAGTAGCCACACATAAATTCTAATCTGTGCTTTAATGACCAGTTGGGAGGAAAACAATGAGAGAATTGATGGAGCCATGCTTTTGGATGAATGTCGTTGCCAGAATTCTTAAATGTTTTGAATTTACGAGTAGTAATGAACAGCTTATAGTCAAAATCATCATGTCGGCGAGTCACATGTCGGTCATTGTTACGTAGTTTCGGCGGTTCCATCTCAAAATTCGTTGCACCTTGCCAATTTCCTTCATAATTTCCGAAGTGCCCTGAGTTATTATTTTGTGGCTGTTCCGTATTTCTATGTCCCTCTTCCCGTATTGGAGCGCGAGTGGCCTCTGAAATACGTAATTCTTGTATTACCTGTGTCAGCTGATCTTGTACTTCCCGGATTTCTCTTTGGTGTTGCGTATTAATTTGATTCTGATTTTGTTTGAATTTCCTAATTTGTTTGCACTCTTCTGTGTCATTAAAGACTACCGGTTTTGTGTCATTCAGATTATCATCTACCTTCGTAGATAAATTATTTAGCCGATCGGAAAGTTCAACTACTTTCACTGATAATGAACTAATTTCCTCCATGTGACTTTCTGAACCAATTTTCTGAGTATCTACTGTGTCCTTTAAGTTTTCCTGAGTTTTTGCAAGTTGCGTAACCGAATCGGTAGGTGCAACTGAGTCAATTTTGGTTTGCAAGGTCTCATGATTTTCATGAACAATAGTTTGCAGTTCTTTTATGGCTGCTTCGTGATTCTGTAATGCATTTTCATGACGCGAAAAAATACATTCCTGGAAATGGACAACAGAACACATTGACACCGGGGTGTCAGGCCCACCATACTTGCTCTGGACACTGCGAGAGGGCTGTACAAGCAATGATCACACGCACGGCACAGCGGACACACCAGGAACCGCGGTGTTGGCCGTCGAATGGCGCTAGCTGCGCAGCATTTGTGCACCGCCGCCGTCAGTGTCAGCCAGTTTGCCGTGGCATACGGAGCTCCATCGCAGTCTTTAACACTGGTAGAATGCCGCGACAGCGTGGACGTGAACCGTATGTGCAGTTGACGGACTTTGAGCGAGGGCGTATAGTGGGCATGCGGGAGGCCGGGTGGACGTACCGCCGAATTGCTCAACACGTGGGGCGTGAGGTCTCCACAGTACATCGATGCTCTCGCCAGTGGTCAGCGGAAGGTGCACGTGCCCGTCGACCTGGGACCGGGCCGCAGCGACGCACGGATGCACGCCAAGACCGTAGGATCCTACGCAGTGCTGTAGGGGACCGCACCGCCACTTCCCAGCAAATTAGGGACACTGTTGCTCCTGGGGTATCGGCGAGGACCATTCGCAACCGTCTCCATGAAGCTGGGCTACGGTCCCGCGCACCGTTAGGCCGTCTTCCGCTCACGCCCCAACATCGTGCAGCCCGCCTCCAGTGGTGTCGCGACAGGCGTGAATAGAGGGACGAATGGAGACGTGTCGTCTTCAGCGATGAGAGTCGCTTCTGTCTTGGTGCCAATGATGGTCGTATGCGTGTTTGGCGCCGTGCAGGTGAGCGCCACAATCAGGACTGCATACGACCGAGGCACACAGGGCCAACACCCAGCATTATGGTGTGGGGAGCGATCTCCTACACTGGCCGTACACCACTGGTGATCGTGAAGGGGACACTGAATAGTGCACGGTACATCCAAACCGTCATCGAACCCATCGTTCTACCATTCCTAGACCGGCAAGGGAACTTGCTGTTCCAACGGGACAATGCACGTCCGCATGTATCCCGTGCCACCCAACGTGCTCTAGAAGGTGTAAGTCAACTACCCTGGCCAGCAAGATCTCCGGATCTCTCCCCCATTGAGCATGTTTGGGACTGGATGAAGCGTCGTCTCACGCGGTCTGCACGTCCAGCACGAACGCTGGTCCAACTGAGGCGCCAGGTGGAAATGGCATGGCAAGCCGTTCCACAGGACTACATCCAGCATCTCTACGATCGTCTCCATGGGAGAATAGCAGCCTGCATTGCTGCGGAAGGTGGATATACACTGTACTAGTGCCGACATTGTGCATGCTCTGTTGCATGTGTCTATGTGCCTGTGGTTCTGTCAGTGTGATCATGTGATGTATCTGACCCCAGGAATGTGTCAATAAAGTTTCCCCTTCCTGGGACAATGAATTCACGGTGTTCTTATTTCAATTTCCAGGAGTGTAGGTTGGAAATGCTCACAAATTTGTGTTTTTACGTCATTACAGACTTTTTGACATTTCGATTCGATTTTATGTAACTCAGTAGTTAAATCTTCACGTGTTTGTTCAAGTGTGGTGTGAAGATTTTGTTCCATTGCGTCTAACTGTTGCTGTGTTTGTCTCTGGTGTTGTTCCATTGTGCCTAACTTTTGAAGATTTTGTTCCATTGTGTCTAACTTTTGAAGCTTTTGCTGTGTTTGTCCCATTTGTTGTATTAATTGTAATAACAATGCACTGGTGTCTGAAACATGTTCTTCAGTGCTTTTCGGCAGTGAATTTGCACCGGCAACATTCACATTTTGACAAGCAGAAAATGTGTCTTGACTTATTTGAGAAAACGGTGAGGACCCAAAACCTGAATCTACAGTATTTGCGAGATTGTGTCCTGTCATTTCGGATTCCTGAGGCGCGCTATTGCCGACCGATAGATCGATAATGCTTCCCTGTTCACTAATTGTTTCACTGTCTATGCCATTATTTGCTGCCCGCTCCATTTCCCTATGCACAATTACCAAATTACTAGTTTGAACATTAGTTAATTCATTTCAAAGTGGCGCTAACACACTGCTTTCGTCTTCACTGTCATTTCTCAGTTAACTTTGGAGCCTAGTATTACGTTTTTCACACGCCATTATTGTCACAATATTTCACACGACAACACAGAAAAGCACAATTTGAAGAGCAAAATAAGAAAACACATTAATATAGCACTGAAAATACTATCTAGTTAATTGCAAGCGCAGCTGCGAAATACTTGGTGCAAATCTACATGCATGTCACAACTGTTTTACTGTACAAGAATGAAAAACTACAACTACAAAGGAAATTCTCTCTACAGTTACACGCTAGCAATAAACAAAAGCTACACTAATTACACAAACTACAAGAAAAAAATCAGAAGTTTCCGATTCGAATCCTGGCAGGGTCGCCAAATGAAACGTCCCCTTTGAACAATTATACATGACTGTGCTAAAACTGACACCCAATATTTTTAGCGCAATGCAATCTGACTTTCAATAATCCCTACAAAAGAATGGCCCTGACTAACATTAACCTATACCTTTCACAAATCACTTACCTCACAAAATCTTCATTACTCGAACTACTGCAATACAGCGAGTGCCACTACTGCCAGCTAATTAAAAGATTCAAACTACTGAAGGCACTAACTACTGATAGGCACAGTTAGCAAAAGAAAGATTTTGATAGAGAGCAGACAATGTATTTACCTTAATATTGTTCAAAAGTCATATTATATATATCAGTTCATGACATCCAGTCTTACAGATGTCCAAACTCCGCCATCTCTCTCCCCGCATCCACCACTGCTGGCGGCTCACCTCCAACTGCGAAACGCTACGCGCTGTTCACATCCAGCTGCCCAACACTACAACGGCAGACAACAATGCAAACTAGCCACATACTGCACACAGCACAGCCAGTGATTTTCATACAGAGCGCAAAGTAACGTTGCCAATAAGAAAACATAAACAGCCTACTTACAACCCCAGGGAAGAACTTGCTACATGTCATCATCTCCCATACATGACATGGAAGGTACTCAATAGACTCAGAACAGGAGTATCTCGGTGCAAGGAGAACATTAAGAAATGGGGATACATCTCAGGGGACGAACTATGTGAGTGTGGTGAACCCCAAGACCATCAGCACCCACTCAACTGCAGGAAACTGTCGGAACCTGTCTCTATGGACGATCTGATTATCGCCAATGGTAAGGCAGTCTGTGCAGCGGAATTCTGGGCAGCACATGGAATATAAATATGCACATATTCTCTGTAATACTTGTAATATATGTGTATGATATGCTATGTATGATAAATTGTATTTAATATGTTATGTTCTGTGCTCTACAGTCTGGAACCGCGCGACCGCTACGGTCGCAGGTTCGAATCCTGCCTCGGGCATGAATGTGTGTGATGTCCTTAGGTTAGTTAGGTTTAAGTAGTTCTACATTCTAGGGAACTGATGAACTCCGAGGTTAAGTTCCGTAGTGCTCACAAGAGAACCTCCCCGTCGCACCCCCCTCAGATTTAGTTATAAGTTGGCACAGTGGATAGGCCTTGAAAAACTGAACATACACCAATCGAGAAAACAGGTAGAAGTTGTGTGGAACTATGAAAAAATGAGCAAAATATATAAACTGAGTAGTCCATGAGCAAGACAGGCAACAGGAAGGCACCGCAGCGTCGTGGTCCCGTGGTTAGTGTGAGCAGCTGCTAAACGAGAGGTCCTTGGTTCAAGTCTTCCCTCGAGTGAAAAGTTTAATTTTTTACTTTCAGTTTCTGTGACAATCTATTTTCATCAGTTTTTTGGGAGTGATTATCACATCCACAAGAAAACCTAAATCGTGCAAGGTAGAAGAATCTTTTTACCAATTCGCCAAGTGTACAAGTTAGGTGGGTCGACAACAAATTCCTGTCATGTGACGCACATGCCGTCACCAGTGTCGTATTGAATATATCAGACGTGTTTTTCTGTGGAGGAATCGGTTGACCTATGACCTTGCGATCAAATGTTTTCGGTTCCCATTGGAGAGGCACGTCCTTTCGTCTACTATTCGCACGGTTTTGCGGTGCGGTCGCAAAACACAGACACTAAACTTATTACAGTGAACAGTGACGTCAATGAACGAACGGAAAGATCATAACTTTGCGAAAATAAAGTAAATTTTTCACTGGAGGGAAGAACTGAACTATGGATCTCTCGCTCCGTAGCTGCTCACGCTAACCACGGGACCACGGCGATACTGCACTTACGCACTCCTTGATGTTGCATATGTTGCACATGGACTACTCAGTTTGTAAATTTTGTTATTTTTTCATAGTTCCACACAACTTCTTCCTGTTTTCTCGATTGATCTTTGTTCAGTTTTTCAAGGCCTATCCACTGTGCCAACTTATAACTAAATCTGAGGGGGGCGCGATGGGGAGGTTCCCTTGTCAGAGCCATTTGAACCATTTTTGTTATGTTCTGGACATGTATAAACAAATAAAAATTTCCACCCCGGGGTTGAAGAACATGACTCGGAAGTTCGAGTTAATTCTCGATTTGGGAATTTCTCCTAGAAGAGGCAGACGGAGAATTGCGCCATAAATTGTTGAAGAAGCTATGTTACCATGGCTGACAATGCTGGAGGCAATCTGCAATCTTCAAGTTGAACATTCCATAGCCCACGGTACGAAAAGTGCACCGTACAAATGTGACGTGGTATCTCTAGTGTGATTGCAGATTGTCGTGGTTGCAGGTGATCGTCACATCGAGCAACGTTTGCAACCTGAAACTTAAACATGGTACACAATTAACAAATATTACCCACCCATGTGAAAACTAAAATTTGTTTGTTTCAATGGTTTATTTGTAGTTTGTCTTCCACATGTCCTTACTAAAGTTTTCACAAAGTTTCATTGTCCTACGATCACTCGTTTTTCATGGGGGGCATCTCAGCAACGAGTTTAATTATAACCATCCCGCAGTTTTTACTCCTCATAACAAAAATTTAACAGTCACATTCCCATTCTTAAAGCTCCACATACGTAACAAGATTATGAACAGTAGTGTGTGCATGTGTGTGTGTGTTTGTATTGAACTGGGGACCTAGAAACGACGGAGAGGCTTCGTCCCCACCGTAGCCCTCAGTGGTTCACAACCCCACAACAAGCTATAGCAGTCCACTCACTCAACCGCTACCCCACGCCGAACCCAGTGAATGACACAAACTTCTTACTTCCTGATCCAATCTCCCATGCTTTATACCATGAAGAGCATAAAAGAGCCTTTAAATTGGACACAGCCATATTTATTGTAATAGTCGTCGGTAGTTTCCCTCTGCTTGCCATCCAGCTTGCGAGGACGACGAGACTGAACCTATGAAGTGGGACTATTTCCTTTAAGACAGATCTCGATCGTCACATACCATTCTCTGGTTCATGCTGGAATATTCATAATACTGAATAATTATTTTAATAGTATAATGGAATTCTAATTTGTGTAGTTTTATGTCATGAGTACGTCAATTACACAATATGTTCCCAATCGATTTTAATAATAATAACAATAATTATTAAGCAGTCATTAAATAGTTTTACTAATTAGGAGTGTAACAATATTTACGAAATTCTAAAGGGCCACTGAATCTAATGTTCACTACAGTTTTAAATATAACGTCTGGACAAAAGCAAGAGGGCATTAGATTCGTGTAAATATGGTAATTATTTCCACAGAAACCTGTGCTTTTATTTTACAACAGTGATGTATCAAACGTTCGATACTACTCCAGAGATAGCCTGCACGGTTAGCTGTGCTGTTTTCGAATGAAGTATATATTCAAAAAAACAGAGTAATTCTTTGCGTGATCTTCACACATAACATAGGGCTGAACAATAGTACGCTTAACAAAGCGAACAATGATTTAAAGAGGGTACAATGTTAACAGAGAATCTCTACAAAAATCAAACAGCTTAATCAGTTGATATGTTAATGCCTGACAGTGGAGTGGTCTTCCTCTCAACTTTGAGCTAGTTAACTAGCTGGCAATAATCATTCCTAGCTGTGCAGTGTTGCAGTCTTAACTCAGACTCCTTCTCATCAAAACATAACATTATTCAAAATTTATATTCTATTCACTTTCTAGTACAGGGTGTTTCAAAAATGACCGGTATATTTGAAACGGCAATAAAAACTAACGAGCAGCGATAGAAATACACCGTTTGTTGCAATATGCTTGGGACAACAGTACATTTTCAGGCAGACAAACTTTCGAAATTACAGTAGTTACAATTTTCAACAACAGATGGCGCTGCGTTCTGGGAAACTCTATAGTACGATATTTTCCACATATCCACCATGCGTAGCAATAATATGGCGTAGTCTCTGAATGAAATTACCCGAAACCTTTGACAACGTGTCTGGCGGAATGGCTTCACATGCAGATGAGATGTACTGCTTCAGCTGTTCAATTGTTTCTGGATTCTGGCGGTACACCTGGTCTTTCAAGTGTCCCCACAGAAAGAAGTCACAGGGGTTCATGTCTGGCGAATAGGGAGGCCAATCCACGCCGCCTCCTGTATGTTTCGGATAGCCCAAAGCAATCACACGATCATCGAAATATTCATTCAGGAAATTAAAGACGTCGGCCGTGCGATGTGGCCGGGCACCATCTTGCATAAACCACGAGGTATTCGCAGTGTCGTCTAAGGCAGTTTGTACCGCCACAAATTCACGAAGAATGTCCAGATAGCGTGATGCAGTAATCGTTTCGGATCTGAAAAATGGGCCAATGATTCCTTTGGAAGAAATGGTGGCCCAGACCAGTACTTTTTGAGGATGCAGGGACAATGGGACTGCAACATGGGGCTTTTCGGTTCCCCACATGCGCCAGTACTGTTTATTGACGAAGCCGTCGAGGTAAAAATAAGCTTCGTCAGTAAACCAGATGCTGCCCACATGCATATCGCCGTCATCAATCCTGTGCACTATGTCGTTAGTGAATGTCTCTCGTGCAGCAATGGTAGCGGCGCTGAGGGGTTGCCGCGTTTGAATTTTGTATGGATAGAGGTGTAAACTCTGGCGCATGAGACGATACGTGGACGTTGGCGTCATTTGGACCGCAGCTGCAACACGGCGAACGGAAACCAGAGGCCGCTGTAGGATCACCTGCTGCACTAGCTGCGCGTTGCCCTCTGTGGTTGCCGTACGCGGTCGCCCTACCTTTCCAGCACGTTCATCACTCACGTTCCCAGTCCGTTGAAATTTTTCAAACAGATCCTTTATTGTATCGCTTTTGGGTCCTTTGGTTACATTAAACCTCCGTTGAAAACTTCGTCTTGTTGCAACAACACTGTGTTCTAGGCGGTGGAATTCCAACACCAGAAAAATCCTCTGTTCTAAGGAATAAACCATGTTGTCTACAGCACACTTGCACGTTGTGAACAGCACACGCTTACAGCAGAAAGACGACGTACAGAATGGCGCACCCACAGACTGCATTGTCTTCTATATCTTTCACATCGCTTGCAGCGCCATCTGTTGTTGAAAATTGTAACTACTGTAATTTCGAAAGTTTGTCCGCCTGAAAATGTACTGTTGTCCCAAGCATATTGCAACAAACGGTGTATTTCTATCGCTGCTCGTTTAGTTTTTATTGCCGTTTCAAATATACCGGTCATTTTTGAAACACCCTGTATGTCCACCTTATTGATCCTTGCTGTCCTTTACCATACTCTTCATCTAACAGATACAATCACGAGTCAACACAGCACTACTGAACACATCCAACAACTACAACATTTCAACTAACAATGTATCAGACTGTGTAGAAGCAAAGACTGTGCCACGACAAGATCAAAGATTGATTAACAGTAACATAACGTGCGCTCTCTCTGATGTGCACATCTATGGCATACAAAAATCAAATGACATGACCACCTTACAACCTATCTTTATTAACAACGGTGGCGTGAGACTTCATTTAGATAATTTTTGTGAGTAAAAACCAATGCAAAACAGCCTGGTCAGTAATTAATACTGTTAAAGGTGAAGTCAGAAACTTTGATAAGACAATCCCAATACCAGCAGATACATTCAACAAATATTTTGTAAGCTGTGCTGATGATATCAAGAAGTTGATCAGTAAACCCTATGTAACATAAAAATTATCTTAAGAGTGCAAACCTAAATCATAATAGTGCCAGATCATCATTGAAACACTTTAAAGAGTTACGCCTACATGAAGTTCTTAAAATAGTCAAAGAAATGAAAAATTCATACAGTGCAAATATTTTTAATATGTCAAACAATCTATTAAAGAAATCACACATTACATTGCAGCACCATTAACATATTCTATAAACCTGTGACTCATAGAAGGGGTTTTTCCTGATCCTCTCAAACTATCCAAGGTAACTCCAGTCTTTAAGAAGGGTATCAAATCAGATCCTGCAAACTGCACACCAGTTTCACTAATTCCAGTACTAGGAAAAGTCTTTGAAGGCATAATATATCAACAGATGTATGAGTACCTAGAACTAAATGATATGTTAAGTGCATCACAGTTTGGTTACAGAAAAGGAAGGTCAGCTATACATGCCATAGAGCTCTTAGTCAGAGACATTTTAGCAGCATTCGAGGACCATGCTCACACACAGATAACCTTATGTGATCTGAACAAAGCCTTTGACTGTGTTGACCACTCACTTTTTCTCTCTAAACTTGAGTACTATGAAATATGTGATAAAAGTTTAAAACTCATCAAATCATACCTCAACAAAAGGAAACAGGTGGTGAGTTCAGGAAGTCATCTGTCAAACACACTCGAGGTTCAACAACGAGTGGCACATGGATCTAAATTGGGACCACTTCTCTTCCTTGTACACATAAATGACTTACCAGGAAATGTAGATGTAAAGACGTATATGAATGCAGATGATACAACTTTTCTATTTGTAAACCATGTATTTGATAACCTTGTAAGCGGTATGAAATTGGCAAAAGAAAATGCAACATCATGGTTTAATGCAAATGGTCTACTATTAAATGAAGAAATGACCCAGAATATGTGGTTCAGTCTATCAAAGACTACAAAAATACAAAAACAAAAGACAAAGTTTTTAGTTATCATACTTGACATCAGTCTAACATGGAACTCTCATGTTGATCACATAGTGGTTAGGTTGTCAAGAGTTATATATTTGTTGACGAGACTGATGTGCTGTGTGACATTTGAATACGTAAGGACAGCGTACTTTGCCTTTTTCCAATCTGTTTTAAGGTATGGGTTAATACTCTGAGGAAACAGCAGAAATAAATGAAATTATGGTGATCCAGAAGAAAGAGTAATGGCTAAGGTAGATAATAGGACACGTTGTCAACCATTGTTCATTAAATGTAGAATTTTAAACGTTATTAATTTATATATTCTCGACAGCGTTAACAACATACTTGCGGAACTATCTAATTTAAGTGTAACAAATCAAAGACATGGCTAACATACAACAACCTTCACTTCTCTGCTGTTGCCACAAAACAGATTAGCTAAAACTAACAATAGTCATAAGTATATGGCAAGTAAAATATATAACAAATGGTCTAAGAATGCGTCAATCAAGCCTGGCAAATTATTTAAAGAAAATGTACATAACTTCTTGTTAACTAATCCATTCTATTCATTAGAAGAATTTTTAGAAATGCCCAATATCAACTTAAATATGCAAAAATTTATTTTGTAAAATTAATAGGTTAAGTGAACTGACGAAGTCTATTGCATGTTATAATGCTGAATGACAAAAAAAGAATCTGAATCTGAACCATCGACATGAGAGAGCTTCTGAGATTTCCCAGATAACGAGGTCTTTATCCTCTTGTTCACAAGGGAGGTCGTCGAGCAAGATGGACATACCTTGGATACATATCTCACCAGCCTCCGTGAGTTACGTGCAACGGTTGAGCATTGAGCTACAAAGGGTCCCCAAAACTTTTGGTATCGCTTGTAGTCCACATAGTGAGGCATTGCCATCATTTTCACGGCAGAAGAGAAAGCAACCCACGACTAGGTGTTTCTGCTGAGCCGTTGTACAAAGCTCGTTTATTAAACACAATACACTGGTTACACGGAATACAAGCACAATACTCGGCACCGTGTCCAGGCGAAGTCGACTATGAACTGTAGGTGAGAATCCGGCTAGCGCATTAGAGCTCAATTCCGTTGCAGTGGTCGTCATAGAAATAACAGCCAATACGCAGCGTATGATCATTAAGCAAGGACAACGAGCAAATGGTCATCCGCTAGGACTGGTGGCGCCTTAATTCCGAACCTGGAAAAACCGCCTGGCGCCGGGAAGAATGGTCTTGGCTGGTGGCGCCGCTCGCGGTGTAATGTGTCGAGAGAGCGAGTGGCCAACCCTCAGGTTTTTCTACACTGAGCGAGGAATGTACAATAAGATAGCAGCGCAACGCGAAGTGTAGTCGCCAGTCGGCTGTAACGAGACATCAGTCTGACGTGTGACACTAAAATAGCACTTACAGCTAGCTATTTGGTACGTGGCTAAAGCGAGTATCGTTACAATATGGCTACATATTTAATGTTGAGTATAATGAACAGTCTGGTATGAGCAGCATATACGTCGGACAAACGCCAAGAACAGTGAAATATTAGCCATGTATTACAGTACCCTTGTTCTGGGAATAATGGATATTGGACAGATAAACTTTCATTTTGCTTATTTCATATGCTCTGAACTCATTTCAGGTTTCTCCACTGGGATATTCATCGTTGAATTTAGTAGCCTCTAAGCTTTGAACATATTTTCTTTGCTTTCGCGTTATGTATTTTCAATGAGTGATTGGGGATCTAATAACTTTCTCCTACAATGATCAGCCAGAACATTACGACCACCGACCTACCATCGATATAAACCCATCCAGGCGATAGCTTGACTGGTGAGGAATAACTGCTGGTCAGACAAACGCACAGTGCATGTAGTGTCAGTGAGTGTGCTGCTGTGTGTAGACTGAGGAAGAGGCTCAATCTATCTAAGTCTGACCGAGGGCAGACTGTGATGGCCCGGAGTATTTCGGAAACTGCACGACTTGTCGAGCGTGCGAAGAGTGCTGAGTTCAGTGTCTTCAACACGTAGGGAAACCAAGGTGAACCTACGCCCAGACGTCGTGGTGTTGGACGGCCACCTCTCATTACAGATGTCGGATGTCGTAGGCTATGCAGACTGTAAAACAGGATAGGCGGCGAACTGGCGGAACAAACATCAGGCTTTACTGCTGGGCAGAGTATAAGTGTGTCTGGACACACAGCGGAACGAACACTCCTAACGATGGGCCTCCGCAGCAGACGAAGCAGATGTTAACACCACGACATAGGCAAGTGCGACTGAAATGTGCGCTTCACCATCGGCACAGGACGTTTGCCCAATGTCAGAGTCTCGCATGGACTGATGGACCCCGGTACCTTCTTCATACGTTTTCTTGATTAGGCATTACTACAAGACAGAGCGGAAAATACGTGCTTCTCAAATAAAATACTAATTTGCCTGTTTCCACAAACCTTCGTTACAACTCCTGTCTTCCGGTTGACTTCTAACTGCCCAATGTTTGCGTCTTTCTTCACTGATCGGAAACACAATCGTCATATAGTCATCTCCACTACAGTCTTTATTGTCGATAGCGTAACAGCCTGGGGTTGCTCTTTGTTGTCCTTCAAAGTTACGTAAGCCACATTAGATATATACATTAAGTATCCCAAAATTCAAAATGTACGAAGTTCAAAAATTGGTGTGAAAGTCGAATGCGACAGAAATCGAAGCAGATTCAACTTACCACATGATTCTTTTTTCGATGTCATTTTAAGTAATATGGACTCCGAAGAACATGGAGAAGTGCACCAAGATCTATTTCTTTCTGTAAATAATTAAGCCACAGAATAGGCACGGGGAGCGTTAAAATCACTTTACAACAGCACCGCACACACCTCTCCAGACGCCGTAAACACAAAACGTGGCGTCCTGAGCTCTCAACCAACCACCATCGATATCAGCACTGGCCACGCTCTCTCAGTGTAGGCTCTATACACTGAGGAGACAAAAGCCATAGGATACCTCCTAATATCGAGTCGTACCTGCTTTTCACGGCGTAGTGCAGCAACTCGACGCGGCGTGGAGTCAACAAGTCGTTGGAAGTCCCCTGCAGAAATATTGAGCCATACTGCCTCCAAGGCACCCTCGATCTGTCCTATGAGCTCTTACCAACTGAAACCGGGCCTCATCTGACCAGGCCACGATTTTCCATTCGTCCAGTCACGAGCCCAGGAGAGGCGCTGTTGGCGATGCCGTGCTATTAGCAACGGCACTCGCGGCGGTCGTCTGCTGCCATTGCCTATTAACACCAAATTTCGCCGCGTCGTCCTGACGGAAACGTTCATCGTACAGTCCTCATTGATTTCTACTGTTATTTCACGCAGTCTTGCTTGTCTGTTACCACAGATAACTCTACCCAAAGCCGCTGCTCTCGTTCGTTAAGTGAAGCCCGTCGGCCACTGTGTTATCCTTGGCCCTGTGGACCTGGGATTATTGAATTCCCTAACAATTTTCGAAACAGAATGCCCCATGCGTCTTGTTCCAACTACCATTCCGCGTTCAAGCTGTTAGCTCCCGCGTTGCGGCTATAATCACCTCGGAAACCTTTCCACATGAATCACCTGAGGCCAAATGACAGCTTTGACAATGCCCTTTTGTATCTTGTTTACGTGGTACTACTATCATACGTGCATATACTTATAGCCATCACATGACTTTTGTCACCTCAGTATATTGCAGCTATGGCGATGATGACGCGCAAACGCCATTGAATGTATCGATCTCCGAGTTGCCTGGATACAACAGTTCCTAGTCCATTTTCTCATGACTGTACATTAAGCCACACGAACTTCTTCTAGCTGAAGAGTGATAGAACATTTTGTGTGGCCAAACTGAGTGGTATACCTGTCCACCTAACGGTGTATTCGTGTGACCTAACACTGTGCTCGTTTACGCAGTCGCCAGTTATAACACCAAGTACACAACACAAGTAGTGGAGCGGCGGCTGAGAAATGTATCTGCAAGCACGAGAACCACTGCCCTGCAGCGGGTACATGCAAACCGTTCCCAGGACTGCTACAAACGTTTGAAAGTCCCCTTCAGTCTTTAAGAGATATCGTTTCACATTTGCTTACGAGACGGCGCCATACACAAGGGAACACTTGGCGCAAGTTGCGACCTCCTACAGTTCGCAGCAATGTCTGCCAGCATCAGGGAGAAGGAGACTTTTGCATAATTCCAGAACTTGTCTAGTTAATCTTGTTAGTTACATTCTTTTAATATGCCACAGACTTCTAGCCAGCGTTTCTTCATAACCAAATAAATGTTAGCATACTTCTCTTTATTCGTTCTCAGTCTGTATGCTTCTCCTCCAGTGTAATTATGACCAAAATTTGTCCTGATTACTGTTGGTTCTCTCGTTTGGATTTCTTTAATGTCTCTCTTTCTGTTTAAAACGAAATTTTTAACCCAAAAAGCCATTCTGGTTCGATGACTGTGTTGTAGAATCCCAATTCTGTATATTTTGAGATGCATTCCTTACAACATATATATTTCGTAAGTCTGAAAGTTGTTTCCATTTCGCCGGCCGGAGTGGCCGAGCGGTTCTAGGCGCTACAGTCTGGAGCCGCGCGACCGTTACGGTCGCAGGTTCGAATCCTGCCTCGGGCATGGATGTGTGTGATGTCCTTAGGTTAGTTAGGTTTAAGTAGTTCTAAGTTCTAGGGGACTGATGACCTCAGAAGTTAAGTCCCATAGTGCTCAGAGCCATTTGAACCATTTATTTCCATTTCGTCACAATGAACTTAGTAACCAGTCTTTTCTAGGCCACTCTACTGCATTATTTCGCATGAAAATCTGAACTGAGAAACTTTCTCGCTTTTCCTACATTTAGTTTTTAGGCTACAGGGTGCCAGGTTGTAGGCACACATCGCTTTGTTCTTCTTTTTTAGTTGATACTTGGAAACCTACTCTTTCTGCTTTTTCCTTACCAATTTTGATTTATGTTGTGCTGTCTTAATGTCCTGGCATAAAATCGCCAGGTCGTCTACAAACGTTAAGCTGTCTATCCTAATATTTGTTCTTCCTTATCTGTTTGGTTTGTTAATCTGAAGCTCTGATTTTATTTTTCTCTCTCTTGGATTACTTTTTCTAAGATGCATTTGAAAAGTATTGGAGAGAGTCCATCATCCGCATCACTCCTGTTTTAATTTAAAAAAAATGGCTCTGAGCACTATGGGACTCAACTGCTGTGGTCATAAGTCCCCTAGAACTTAGAACTACTTAAACCTAACTAACCTAAGGACATCACACACATCCATGCCCGAGGCAGGATTCGAACCTGCGACCGTAGCGTTTAATTTAAAAACGTTCCGAAATTTCTCCCTAAATTTTACGTGCTAGTTTGTACCATTTAGTGTTTCACTGATAACTTCAGTGGTTTATCGGTCCGTAAAATGTTCTTTCACGATCTGGAAGAGAGACTTATACACGAAGGTACAAAATACTTTCTTATTATAAATTTTTGGCATGTGAGAATTAGTTTCAGAAGTAAAATTTGTTCTGGGAAATATCTGATATGTTTGAAACATGACAATTCTGCATTCAAGTAATTATTGTGGTCCATTTAGAGGAAAGAAAGAACACGTGTGTGTGTCACCTCACTAACTACTTATTTTTGCCCATCTAATACCCGAAACTAGATTGTAAAAGTAGAATTAGCGAAACTGTGGATAAAACAGTTTTTCTTCAGATAACAATTTTTACCAAGTATCTTCAGTGATATCACCAAAAATTATCAAGAATATTAGCCAGGCACCCTCACTGTGTAAATAGAGGAGTTTTAACCTAAACGTTGAAATGACGTCAGTATGCACAGCTCAACGAACAGTGTCTGGCTCTAAGCATCATGCCAAACGATGCAACTATCAAAATTAGAACGAAGACAAGCTACGCATAAAATATAAAGAACACAGCAGAGAAACTTTGGGCGAAAGAAGAGCTTCAAAATGATAGAGTGTAAGAAACAATGTGAGTACAAGTTTAAAATTAGCATATCTGCGGTTAATACAAATTGTGGAGCCATGTCAGTTTTCATGATTAGACGATATAATATAGCTAGACATTGGACTAGTAACACGAAATCTATATCCCAAAAATAAATATTTAGTGAAACAAATGGCTGTTCAAAGGATATACACTTGTGGCTGTTCCTTGTCCTCACCCTTTTAAATCATTTCCACGCTATAAACGAATGACGAAAAGTAAATTTCAAGCATACCATATCGCGAGGCAGTTATTCTTTAGACACTATAATGCTAACAATGAGAGTTTTACAATCTGAGGGCATGTACGTTTGGTAGTCGAATGTGAGTGGAGTGGAACAGCAGGTAAAATTTGGAGTGGAACGGAGTTATATTGATCATTAGTGGAGAGTAAAAGTGAAGAACGTCTACGACGGATAAGAAGAGTAAACGTGATGAGAGAAAGGACTTTAATTTAAAAAAAGTCCAAGGGAAGCTAGTAATAAGACGTCATTAACGAGGCTGCACTAATCACAGTAAAACAATTTACTATACAGCAGCGAAGACTATGGGTGTGATGTGAATTTTATTAGGTTTGAAATTTTTTGTCTGTTAAAATGATCAATTCTCTAAACTGTATTAAAAGCTTAACCTTTCCTTGTTTACATGTGGATGAGTTCTTCGCCCCAAACTAAATAATTTTCGAGAGCCTTTAATTTCATTTACGACCGCTAATTGCATCTAAATACAGCGAGACAGGGTGGTAGCTTATGAAGTTGTTCCTCATTCCCTACAATATGTCAGTTTATGAGAGACCTGCTACTCATGTGACAGCGAAAGTTTTCTTTGATTATAATTTTTTTGAAATACAGTAATAACATTTTAGTGTTTCGATCAATTAGAGCAGAAAATTAAAAATAACAGTAACTTTAAAAACAAAGTACGATTGAGCGTATTATCACTATAGTGCAGCAGCACGAAACTACAACATGAAACCAGCAGGGTTGCCACGCGATCGAGTCATTATTTACGGTAAACAAGTACGTGTTTGACAGAAAACGAGCACTTAGGGCTGTAGGAGTCAGAGAAGACAATGGGTGTAGCAACTGTAAGGTTGACTTCGAAAAATGAAAGAAGAGAAGCTGGGAGCTTTGGATCGAAAAAGAGAGAAAATGTGAAACATTAAATCAATTCGTGAGAGGTGATCGGATGACGTGATTTGTAATGCTTACCGCAGAAAGGCAAGCATCGGGGTTTGGTTCCCAGTGCGGCACACAGTTTTAACTTGTCACACGATATTGCCATAGCACCTACGTTTCCTTGAGTAACAGATTTATTAGTAAAATTTTTGAGTGGAGCAAAACCAAGAATCCCTAGAAATTACGCAATACAATTTTGTCCGAATTTTCACAGTGCCTCTGAGCACCATGGTACTTAACTGCTGAGGTCATCAGTCCCCTAGAACTTAGAACTACTTAAACCTAGCTAAGCTAAGGACATCACACACATCCATGGCCGAGGCAGGATTCTAACCTGCGATCGTAGCGGTCGCGCGGCTCCAGGCTGTAGCGCCTAGAACCGCTCGCCCACTTCGGCCAGCAATTTTCACAGTAAAATGAAGAGTGGGAAATGGGATATCAAATTGACCAGCGTGAGGTCTAGTTTTGCAAAAACAGATTTAATTGCTTGAATGTAATCATGGTAATTAAGAAAAATTTAATCAGTGATTTGAGGAAATACTGAAATATTTCACGGACAGCTGCTGATAGCTACGGAAATGAGGCACCAAAAGGTTCATCTCTTCAAGGCCTAGCTATTTTGTTCATAAAAAGTTGCATTGGTGTGATATTAGTTTCAAAAATGGTTTCCAATCAAGTATTAATTCTAGTACGTTTCGATAACAGCAGACATAAGAAAGAGAAATGAGGTGTCGAAGTCAAGCTATTTAGTGCATCAAGAGTTAACGTTGGTGTGATGTTTAACTTTCAAAACGGATTCATTCGAATCAAGTACTAAATACAGGACATTTAGAGAACTGAAGACGCTAGGAAAGCTAATGAGGTCTCAATGAGCTCATGCTTTCTGCATAAACTTGAAAATAAAAAAAGATGTTGAAAAAAGTCGGTCAAAACTTTGTGAAATGAATTCTCTTTCAGTGATACTGGAAATCGTATACACCAAACGAGGTGCGTCAGATGTTTCTTTAATTTGTTTTATTTTTTAGTATTAGACAAATCATTTCACAAAACATTTGACTGTACTTTTTTTTTCAAGTTTCCTGTATTTCAAATTTTTCGTCTTTAAGTTTATCGTGTCGTAGGCTGACACTGTGTGAACTAGCAAAATATTTCATCACAAAAAAAGAGGAAACAGTGTCATTTCTGCTAATTTCCCTCTGTGGACATTACAAAGTTGGTAAAAGTATCGAATGTACACTATCCCGAATCTCAGAAATTTCTAGGCGCGTCTGTAGATCTCGTTCATAATACCGATGCCGTTTCTGATGACTGAAATTTTTTGAAGGATTCGGTATTTTTTGCATAACGGTAGAAGGTTCTACACCAGTGGAGTTGCACATTTGCCGCCGGACTCAAGCGATAGCGCTTAAAAGCACCTTCTTGGTGCCGAAGACATCATGTTGTAATGGAAGAAAATTTTTCGTTTTAATTTTGTAACAGTTTTAGTATTCATAGTTTTAACGACAACTGTGAGCCCTTTTGTTTGCCGGTCTTACATTGGGAATGATGGCATACAAAATTGAAGTTTAATCTATTACGTGAAAATCACTTTCGAAACTGTTGCATTTCAGTCCAATTTTCAAAGACATTGCATAGATATCTCTTATTAAAGTATGTATACGCTTTTCAGCAGGATCGCTGTTCCGCATCTATATTTCTGAAGCAACCTACTGTGTGTACCTTTGGTACCACTAGAATTTTGCTCCCCCTTCTATGTTCCATTCGCGAATGGTGTGTGCGATGAACGATTGTCGATAAACTTTAGTATGAGCTCTGGTTTTTCTGATTTTTCTGGTTGTTGTGACTTCGTGAGACATACAGGGTGAGTCAGGAGGAAAGATACATGCTTTGAGTGGTAAAAGTATTAATGATCCTGAACAAGAAAACGTCATACGAACGTAGGTCCTGTTTGCAACAGTTTTCGAGGGAACTAATGAAGACCACAGGTAACAGGACACACGCAGGTGATAGTAAATGAAACTTTGTGATATTATCTTTTGTTTAATTGTGTACATTTGCTCACAACAGATGCTCAAAAAGTCCACCTCAACTGCAGTGCATTTTGCAGCTCTTGTAGACAGCTTTTGTGTTGCTGGTCTGAGCTCGTTTGCATGGGTCCTTTACTAGAGCACACGCATGTCAAATAAGAGCGAGAAGTTCCCCCTTTGTCAACCTCCGCTTGTAGATTTCGCTCTTAAGCAAACCCTACAAACAGTTATCTGATCGAGTAACCTAGATGCCAAGAAACGACTCTTCGGCGACCGATTCAACGCTCAGAATACGTTTCAGTGAGGTACTGTGTAACTGTCCGCATGGAATAAGCAGGAGCTCCGTCGTGCTGCAAGTACATACGACGTCGTGATGCCAAGGGAATATGCTCCAAGTATTCTGGTAACATATTTTGAAAGTAATCAAGGTACCGTACTCCATTACGACGCTTATCTAAAACAACTGGGCATATTGTGCTGTGTCAAAACGCACGGTTTACGTTCGCCCTTACAAGTGCTGAGCATCCTATACGATAACTTAATAATAACACCTGGTGGTTACTGTAAATATAAGTGTACGATGAATTAAGAAAAAAATATATGTTGTAGATGAGCCGCGAACGTCAGCGAAGAAACAGGTGGTGAGCGCGCGCGACTTCAGCGAAGCAACAATTCGACTTCGCTGGGTCTGGAGATGCCGGCTGAGCGTCGCGCGGCAGTCGGCCTCTGTCATAGAGAACCGACAGCAGCAACGAATAATTAATTAACTGTCAAAAGTTGGCCTGGTGCTGGTGTTTGTTCGTTTTAAATGGTTCCAATGGTATGACGTAAAGAGTTAGTTCCCATGTAGACCTCTCGCCGACTAAGTGGATCTATCGGTGTGCGTCTAGGTCTAATAGTAGGGCGACCCACTGCGTGGTGTAGTGAGGCACCGCAGCTGGCGGTTAAGGCTTGGGAGAGGGAAAGGAATTATGATTGGTAGTACCAGTATTTTAATTTGGGTACAGTTCGCGGAGGCAGCGTGGCTATTTACTCTGTTAGGCCCCTGTTCATATACGTGGCTCTGACAGTTGTTTCCTCCCAACGCTGAGCAACGGAATATATAGACAGATTCTATGGGATTTTTCTGAATAGTCGCTGGTGATACACTGGTTTGGGCGAATTTAGGTGCACGAGCTATCAATTGATTGTCGTGTTGTGGAGAGTTTCGGTCGTAAAGTTTGCTGTGGTAAATCCAGCGTGAGCCTGGTTAGAGAGAGAAGTAGATTGTATGTGCTGTGTTTTTGGGAATCGGTGGAACCGATATCCTGTCTGTGTTGTACGATTAGTGGTCGCGGCTCGCCCAGAGGTAACTGCGTTGTTAACCGTTTTGTTGAAGTGGCTTGGTAGTGACTGGTGTGTGTGTCGAGAAGGGAAAGCCTCGATCATATGTTCGTAGTTGTTGTTTAAATACCACTATCTTACAGCGTCCCGAGAATAAGCTCGAATAAATACGAATTGTTTCACTATATTGTTATAGGCTGCACCAGTATTTGAGTGGATAAGCGACGAAAAAATAAAGGAACCATTTTACAAGCAGCACGCAGCTAAACAAAAACTTGATTAGCCAAGGTGACGAGTGGCCGAATTCAAGTAGGGAACTTAGCGGGTGGCGTATTGTCAACGCCTGAAGAGGTTCAGAACTGTTTTAAATTGTCAGTTAAGTTAGATTTAAAGTGGCGGTGGCACGTAAGGTTTTTGTTGAATTTTTTTTTTATTACTGAATTTCCGTGTTGTGGGGTGTAGTCTTCGATGGCACTCGCTCACTTACGTGAATGAAGTTGTATTGAAATACCTAGAGAAAATAAACTCAAGTTTTCTTGGTTTAACATAAACCTTGCGTGCATTTAATTAGTATCTGGTGTTTGTATATATATTTTACGAGAAAAGAAAAGGGTGAATTCCAGAGATCTTAATACCGCGTTGCAGGAGACAAGTATATGCTGGTATCTGTAAGTTTGCCTTGTGGCAGTGATATTTTTCACGTCTGGTGCAAAGTGATATCAAAAGTGCAAGAGAGTTTTTTTCTGGTCATGTGTTGTCTTTTTATCTTTTCCGTAAGACTATAGAGTCTCCTATTTTTTGTTGCTTCTCTGTTGTTTTCTTTAGTTTCTTCTCATTGTGAGCTTTTGCGAATAAATATTTTTTTGTTAACATATTATACCGGACAGCTATGCAATTATTTGTTGTAGGCAAGTCGCCTACAGCCTAATAAAAAGTTCATTGGTTGAATGGAAGCACGATAAACCTACAGAGGGTTGATATTCTAAAAAGTTAAAACGATTTCATTGCTGGAAAGAGTTTCTAAGTAAATGTAAGTAGAAATGAAGTTGTAATTTATTGCGGAAAGGTCAACGATTACACCAAGGACAAAGATTAGTAAATCTGTGAAGTATGTGACGTCGTATTATTTACATAGCAACGCTGGGTTAAGTGGAAAGAGATTTAGTGGTAGCATAAACTATTTCAGTTCTTATCGATATTGGTGGAAGCGTCTTAATACAAACTGGTCATAACCCGATGGTATATGGAATAGGAATTTTGTAAGTAATTAAAAAGTTACGGGTCTTTTCCAGGGTTGTGAGAATTTCATTAGTGCGAAACAATTGCAAGCTAGATGGCGCATTTATCTCGACATAATATGAACAGGTACTGTATTAAAAGAGATTTTATGCTTGGATTCGACCAGTAGCTTAGATAACTAGAGCTGTTATCTAAATTAGCCTATCTCGTAATTACTGCTTGATATTGTGATCATCGTCATTAGAATGTTTGGACGTGTCTCTTCGTAGCGTAATCGTGTCATTGTTCAATCTCGACGTTGTGTAAAGTAAGGGTACTGTCTTTCATTATATTCGAGTGGGCTGCATAGTCAGTGGTTGAGGTTGCCGCAGTAGTAATTATACTGAGGGTGATCTGTCTTCAATTTGTTCCTTGAGAGTACGATTACGATACGAGCTAGACTTGTAGTAGTCGCCAGGCGCTCCACTACGACTGGAATCTTCTAAAATCAGATGGCGATCCGCAGTCATAGCATCGACTATGAAAATAAAAACTGTACCTAATTAAAGCTGTAGTGGTCGATTGGTTCGCCCAAGTATTTTGCGCGGCAGGAAGCCATACATTAACGGCAGAGCGACGCTGGTATAGTACGATCCATTGTCGTGCTATTAGGAAGTCGTCGTCCGTATTCGTGAACAGAGGCTCTGGGAATCCCATTACAAAATCCGTCGACAAAGATCATGTCACAATATTTTGCATGTGTGAAGACGTGTGGTATTTTCGCTACGTTGACCCGTACTGCATGATTGCTCACGTAACAACACGATACTACACAGGTGCATCCACTCTAGTACTGAGACGTAGCCGGCCTCTGTAACCGAGCGGTTCTAGGCGCTTCAGTTCGGAACCGCGCTGTTGCTACGGTCGCAGGTTCGAATCCTGCCTCGGGCATGGATGTGTGTGATGTCCTTAGGTTAGTTAGGTTTAAGTACACTCCTGGAAATGGAAAAAAGAACACATTGACACCGGTGTGTCAGACCCACCATACTTGCTCCGGACACTGCGAGAGGGCTGTACAAGCAATGATCACACGCACGGCACAGCGGACATACCAGGAACCGCGGTGTTGGCCGTCGAATGGCGCTAGCTGCGCAGCATTTGTGCACCGCCGCCGTCAGTGTCAGCCAGTTTGCCGTGGCATACGGAGCTCCATCGCAGTCTTTAACACTGGTAGCATGCCGCGACAGCGTGGACGTGAACCGTATGTGCAGTTGACGGACTTTGAGCGAGGGCGTATAGTGGGCATGCGGGAGGCCGGGTGGACGTACCGCCGAATTGCTCAACACGTGGGGCGTGAGGTCTCCACAGTACATCGATGTTGTCGCCAGTGGTCGGCGGAAGGTGCACGTGCCCGTCGACCTGGGACCGGACCGCAGCGACGCACGGATGCACGCCAAGACCGTAGGATCCTACGCAGTGCCGTAGGGGACCGCACCGCCACTTCCCAGCAAATTAGGGACACTGTTGCTCCTGGGGTATCGGCGAGGATCATTCGCAACCGTCTCCATGAAGCTGGGCTACGGTCCCGCACACCGTTAGGCCGTCTTCCGCTCACGCCCCAACATCGTGCAGCCCGCCTCCAGTGGTGTCGCGACAGGCGTGAATGGAGGGACGAATGGAGACGTGTCGTCTTCAGCGATGAGAGTCGCTTCTGCCTTGGTGCCAATGATGGTCGTATGCGTGTTTGGCGCCGTGCAGGTGAGCGCCACAATCAGGACTGCATACGACCGAGGCACACAGGGCCAACACCCGGCATCATGGTGTGGGGAGCGATCTCCTACACTGGCCGTACACCACTGGTGGTCGTCGAGGGGACACTGAATAGTGCACGGTACATCCAAACCGTCATCGAACCCATCGTTCTACCATTCCTAGACCGGCAAGGGAACTTGCTGTTCCAACAGGACAATGCACGTCCGCATGTATCCCGTGCCACCCAACGTGCTCTAGAAGGTGTAAGTCAACTACCCTGGCCAGCAAGATCTCCGGATCTGTCCCCCATTGAGCATGTTTGGGACTGGATGAAGCGTCGTCTCACACGGTCTGCACGTCCAGCACGAACGCTGGTCCAACTGAGGCGCCAGGTGGAAATGTCATGGCAAGCCGTTCCACAGGATTACATCCAGCATCTCTACGATCGTCTCCATGGGAGAATAGCAGCCTGCATTGCTGCGGAAGGTGGATATACACTGTACTAGTGCCGACATTGTGCAAGCTCTGTTGCCTGTGTCTATGTGCCTGTGGTTCTGTCAGTGTGATCATGTGATGTATCTGACCCCAGGAATGTGTCAATAAAGTTTCCCCTTCCTGGGACAATGAATTCACGGTGTTCTTATTTCAATTTCCAGGAGTGTAGTTCTAAGTCTAGGGGACTGATGACCTCAGATGTTAGGTCCCATAGTGCTCAGGGCCATTTGAATCATTTTTGAACTGAGACGTGAGTTAAACAACTTGCGCACTTTCAGGACACGTCGGCCAACCATGCACAAGTGAAGTACGCATTGAAGTTGCCGGTAGAAACGGCAATACGTGGGTTAAAGTCGCTTTGGTTGTATTCGCATGAGAGTGTTGGTGAAGAACGATATGCGACTGACGCCCCTGATTTTCAAACAGCTGTATATAGGATACGGTTAAGAAAAGGGTATATGTTTACTTAAAGTTTTTTTTTTCTTAATCACCGATACTATCATGCCTCAAAGCTCGTACCTTTCCTTCTGACTCACCCTTTCTTCGAACTTACCTTCGCCGTGATACACAACGCCTCTCTTGTAGCAACTGATACTGGAGTTTGTTGAGCATCTCCGTAAGCTCAGGCGTTTGCTAGACGACCCTGTGACGAATTACGCCGCTCTCTGTTCGATCTTCTCGATGTCTTCTGTTAGTCCTATTTGTTAATGATACCAGGCTGATGAACAGTCAGACCAACGCGTGTTTCGTTAGTCACTAGTTTCGTGAATGAGTTACATTTCCTTGTTGTTTTCACAGTTAATCTCAGAGTAAGATCTGCTTTTCCTTCAAATTGTTTTATATGGACACTCCACTTTAGGTCGCATTGGATGGTAACTCTTAGATATTTTCCAGCTGTTACAGTTTCCAGTGATTTTTCACCAATAACGTAGTCGAACAGTACCGTTACATTTATTCACGTTCAGGATCAACTGCCAGTTCCTGCACTAATCGTTGCTCCTCTGCAAGTCTTTCCGCATTTTACTAACAGTCTTCTGGCGTATCTGAAAATTACCTCGAGCGGTTAAACAGAGAACCGACTCGCGGAGATAACATCTTGGACCTACTGATAACAAACAGACCCGAACTTTCGAGTCTGTAAGCGCAGAACAGGGAATCAGTGATCATAAGGCCGTTGAAGCATCCCTGAATATGGAAGTAAATAGGAATATAAAAAAAGGGAGGAAGGTTTATCTGTTTAGCAAGGCTGAGTTCAGACTACCTAACAGATCAAAACGAAAATTTCTGTTCCCACACTGACAATGTTGAATCTTTATGGAAAAAGTTCAAGGCAATCGTAAAATGCGTATTAGACAGGTACGCGCCAAGTAAACTGTGAGGGACGGGAAAAACCCACCATGGTTCAACAACAAAGTTAGGAAACTACTGCGAAAGCAAAGAGAGCTTCACTGCAAATTTAAACGCAGCCAAAACCTCTCAGACAAACAGAAGCTAAACGGTGTCAAAGTTAGCATAAGTAGGGCTATGCGTGAAGCATTCAGTGAATTCGAAAGTAAAATTCTATGTTCCGACTTGACAGAAAATCCTAGGAAGTTCTGGTCTAACGTTAAATCAGTAAGTGGATCGAAACAGCATATCCAGACACTCTGGGATGATAATGGCATTGAAACAGAGGACGACACGCGTAAAGCTGAAATACTAAACACCTTTTTCCAAAGCTGTTTCACAGAGGAAGACCGCACTGCAGTTTCTTCTCTAAATCCTCGCACGAACTGAAATCACTCACCAGAGGAAAGTCCACTGGACCTGACGGGAAATCAATTCGATTCTACACAGAGTACGCGAAAGAATCTTCCCCCCTTCTAGCAGCCGTGTACCGCAAGTCTCTAGAGGAACGGAAGGTTCCAAATGATTGGAAAAGAGCACAGGTAGTTCCAGTTTTCAGGAAGGGTCGTCGAGCAGATGCACAAAACTGTAGACCTGTATCTCTGACATCGATCTGTTGTAGAATTTTAGAACATGTTTTTTGCTCGCGTCATTTCTGGAAACCAAGAATCTACTCTGTAGGAATCAACATGGATTCCGGAAACAGCGATCGTGTGAGACCCAACTCGCTTTATTTGTTCATGAGATCCAGAAAATATTAGATACAGACTCCCAGGTAGATGCCATTTTCCTTGACTTCCGGAAGGCATTAGATACAATTCCGCACGAACTGTCGCCTATGGAATATCAAACCAGCTGTGTGGCTGGATTAAAGAGTTTTTAGAAAACAGAACACAGCATGTTGTTCTCAATGGAGAGACGTCTACAGACGTTAAAGTAACCTCTGGCGTGCCACAGGGGAGTGTTATGGGACCATTGCTTTTCACAATATATATAAATGACCTAGTAGATAGTGTCGGAAGTTCCATGTGGCTTTTCGCGGATGATGCTGCAGTAAACAGTGAAGTTGAAGTATTAGAAAATTGCAGGGAAATGGAGGATGATCTGCAGCGGATAGGCACTTGGTGCAGGGAGTGGCAACTGACCCATAACATAGACCAATGTAATGCATTGCGAATACATAGAAGGAACGATCATTTATCATTATATTATATGATAGCGGAACAAACACTGGTAGCAGTTACTTCTGTAAAATATCTGGGAGCATGCGCACGGAACGATTTGAAGTGGAATGATCATATAAAATTAATTGTTGGTAAGGCGGGTGCCAGGTTGAGATTCATTGGGAGAGTCCTTAGAAAGTGTAGTCCATCAACAAAGGAGGTGGCTTGCAAAACACTCGTTCCACCTATACTTAAGTATTGCTCATCAGTGTGGGATCCGTACCAGATCGGGTTGACAGAGGAGATAGAGAAGATCCAAAGTAGAGCGGCGCGTTTCGTCACAGGGTTATTTGGTAAGCGTGATAGCGTTATGGAGATGTTTAGCAAACTCAAGTGGCAGACTCTGCAAGAGAGGCGCTCTGCATCGCGGTGTAGCTTGCTGTCCAGGTTTCGAGAGGGTGCGTTTCTGTATGAGGTATCGAATATATTGCTTCCCCCTACTTATACCTCCCGAGGAGATCACGAATGTAAAATTAGACAGATTCGAACGCTCACGGAGGCTTTCCGGCAGTCGTTCTTCCCGCGAACCATACGCGACTGGAACAGGAACGGGAGGTAATGACAGTGGCACGTAAAGTGCCATCCGCCACACACCGTTGGGTGGCTTACGTAGTATAAATGTAGATGTAATTTGCTATTGGGTTGCTATTTACAAACGATCCTAATTTTTAACAATATTTGACGCCCATCAAAGCTACATCGTGCTGAAGTTTAACATGTACCGTGTTACGGCAGCCGCTCGGAGCTCCTTCCCACGCCCTCCCAGTATCCGGGAGAGGCCGTTGGCATGATTTACAGCTGCCCGGCTTTCTACATTTTCCGGATACCACTCGCGAGCGGCAGCTCGCTATACGAGAGATGGCTACGCAGCGCGAGCGAGCCTCATTGTTTCAGAGATTCCGCAGATTCGAGCAACCGAGTGGCGCGAGGCAAAAACACGGCACGTACTAGATTTTCACTCTAATAGGTCTCGTGGCAAATGAGAGCAATTCGGAGAAATTTATGTCGGTTTCGTGCCCCTGCAGCGCAGACGTGAGGAAATAAATTTTCCCTGTTTACGAGCCACTTGACTAACCTGCCGTGACCTAGGTATTTGGCGCGCATGTTATTCCTCTCTGATATGACGTACCTCCAATGGCAACGCTCCACAGACCACAGAAGAAGTACAGCTACCCGGTAAACGTCGGTTTCGCCGCGCTTTGTGTTCTACGACGTGTACATAAGTTCCAGCGACCATTCGTCTGGGCTGGTGCAGGGACTACGGCTGAGTGATTCCTTGCAGCGGATCTTGTACTGGTAGTTTCAAGTTCGCTACAGAATTTATAACACGTCAAATGAAGATTAGAACCTGCTAATTCGCCAAGATCAAGATAACTAAAAAGAAGCATTAGCTCGAATAGAAAGGCTGGTGTAGAAAGTTGGCAGTAGCGTTGTTAATTTAAATGAGCTACTGTAGAGTTTGTCCGAATCATGTTACGAAATATTATATAACAATGGATGGATGGAGATGAGATTGGAGACCTTTTTTTATATCTGCACCACCTGATTATCTGAAATGCATTCTCAAACGGAGCCAAAGTTGCCTAATCACGTTAATCCGGTGACACACGACACGGAGATAGCCGTTTCGAATATTCGTCCTGAAAGAAATTTCCATCATAGTTATTTGCCAGAATAAGGTGTGAGGGGTAACGAGGTATAATTCGTAATCGCCAAACTGTGTCCTAATCCCCTACACTACGCCCCAAAACTCAGCGGATTACTTCTGAGATGGTGGTATACCACACAATTATCCATTTGTCTGACGGAATGCTAGGCCTGAGCGAGGGGTAGACATATACTGTGTGTATCGCAGCTGTTGTTCGCCTAATCTGCAAAGTTTCTTATATAAAAGACTGATAAAAGAAGTACTTATACCCGACTGGACGACAAAATGTGCACTTCCTAAAAATATTTAAAAAGAATGTTGACTGCTTCTGATGCATTAATGCACTAACAACTTGAACAGATTGTCGCTCCATTGCTGAGTAACGGGGGACTGCAGGTACGCTCCCTTTCGAAATGTTATTGTACATTTAATTGTTGGAAATCATAAGAACAAACGAATTACTTACCAATAACACTTTTTGTTGAACACAGTATGAGGTTATAAATTCTGTAGTAAACTTTAAGTCGTAGTTTTATCTACTGTGTCGGAAGACTTTACTACTTCGCAGGTAAAATCTCCTGTCAATCAGCTGGCTGGGAAAACAGCGGTGTCCTCTCCACGCTTTCGTCACTAGGTAGGGTTGGAAAGTAGTGACAAGAGTGTGAAGAGCACAACGATGTTTTCCCAGCCAGTTGATTGGTAGGACGTTTTATTTATAAAGCAACAAAGTCTACTGATGTAGCTGATGAAACTATGCCTTAAAGTTTACCATAGAATTTATAACAACGTGTTACAATGAAGCGCCAAAGAAACTGGTATAGATATGCGTTTTCAAATACAGAGATACGTCAACAGACAGAATACGGCGCTGCGGTCGGCAATTCCTGTATAAGACAAGTGTCTGACGCAGTTGTTAGATCAGTTACTGATGCTAAAATGACAGGTTACCAAGATTTAAACGACTCTGAACGTGATGTTATAGTCGGCGTACGAGCGATGCGACACGGCATCTCCTAGATAGCGATGAAGTGCGGATTTTCCCGTACAACTATTTCATGAGTGTACCGTGAATATCAGGAATCCAGTAAAACATCAAATATCCGGCATCTTTGCTGCCGGAAAAAGATCCTACAAGAACGGGACCAACGACGACTGAAGAGAACCGTTCAACCTGACAGAAATGCAACCCTTCCGCAAGTTGCTGCAGATTTCAATGCTGGGCCATCAAAAAGTGTCAACGTGCGAAACATTCCATGAAACATCATCTATATGGGCTTTCGGAGCCACAGGCCCACTCGTGTACCTTTGATGACTGCACTACACAAAGCAATACGCCTCGCCTGGGCCCGTCAACACAGACATTGGACTGTTGATGACTGCAGACATGTTGCCTGGTCGGATGAGTCTCGTTTCAAATTGTGTCGAGTGGATGGACGTGTACGGGTATGGAGACAACCTCATGAATCCATGATGTCGGAGATTTGATGTTTTACCGGATTCCTGATATTCACGGTACACTCGTGAAATGGACTGTTCAAGCTGATGGAGGCTCTGTAATGGTGTGGGGTGAGTGCAGTGGGAGTGATATGGGACCCCTGATACATCTAGATACGACTCTGACAGGTGACACGTACGTAAGCATCCTGTCTGATCACCTGCAGCCATCCACGTCCATTGCACATTCCGACGGACTTGGACAAATCCAGCAGAACAACGCGACACCCCACACGTCCAGAATTGCTACAGAGTGGCTCCAGGAACACTCTTCTCAGTTTAAACACTTTCGATGACCACAAAACTTCCGAGACATGAACAATATTGAGCATATCTGGGATGCCTTGCAAGTTGCTGTTCAGGAGATATCTCCCCCCCCCCCCCCCCCCTCGTATTCTTACGGATTTATGGACAGCCCTACAGGATTCATGGTGTCAGTTCCCTCCAGCACCACTTCAGACATTAGTCGAGTCCATGCCACGTCGTGTTGCATCACTTCCGCGTGCTCGCGGGAGCTCTACACGATATTAGGTAGGTGTACCAGTTTATTTGGCTCTTCAGTGTTATTTTCAGCATAGGACACAAATTGCACATTCATTCCTCCACCTCCAACCGTTCTGTTACTAAACTGAGATGAAATGCATCTGACAGTACAAGTATTGCCTTTATTCAATTTCGTGCAAACGATCCTAACCTAAAACTCATTAATATAATGTTAATAGCAACTGAAGATTGCTAAAGCAACATCATTAAAGACGTTCAGAAAACTGTCTGTCTGCAGGACGTAACAGTCCTGCGAATACATGTTAATGTCTGGCAATCGGGTTTGAAGTAATGAGACCACTATGAGACTACTATCACATCTACCGACAGACACGTAACTGAACTAAAATTGAAAATACGAGGCGTTGACGAAAGAATGTAGGTCGATTGATTATTGAAATGTCGCATTTTCTTTAGCTTTCCGGCCGTTTAAGACAGATATTCAACAGCATCAACAATCCCAACAGTCATGTAGATGGAAGTGTCTACTGAAGTTGCGTAAAATCCTTGTCAGATAGGTCCTTAGGTCGTTTCCTTGTGTGACGGCTTCGTAATCTGTGAGATCAATATTTGTTGCTACTACAGCCCTTAGATCGAAGATGCAAGACTTCACGCAAGTTTATTATGTGCAAGTCTCCTCATCAATGCGCAGATCTGCTAACTTTATTCAGGCCTTGGTTTCTTCCTATAATTTTTGGAACTGCCTTCCCTCCCTTCCCTGCCCTCCTCTCCCCCCCTCCCCCCCTCCACCCCCCCCCCCCCGCCCCCCCCCCACACACACTTCCCACCAGTATCATATGAATCCCTGAGTCCTTAAGATGTGTGCTTTCAATCTATCCTTTTTTTAGTTCAGATCTGCTTAAGAGACACTATTTACACGCCAACCCATCCAGTCTTCGGCTTTCTTCTGTAACAAAACATTTCAAAAACTAATGTTCTCTTCTAATATGTAATATCTATAGATTTTAGCAGCAGAATAACACTGTCCATGTTTCAAGTATCATCAGTCATTTCATTTTTCAGTTGTAGATACTGATTGATCTTTCGCAGTTGGACGACATGGTTATCCAGGACCCCGAACGTTTTGCTTACTGAGTATTAATGTACGCAAAACAGAGATAGGCCCTTGCAACATACACTGAAGTAAGGAAGGGAAACATAAAAATGAATCGTTGCTATTTTTCAAAGGCTCATAATAACTTCTCCACGATCAGCACGTGAAGGGAGCTCCGCTTTCCATTTCACTATCGTATGTTTCAACTTTCCTCGCCTTACTTAGTTTCTCTTCCCTATTGCTTGCATTGTTATCAACTTACAAAGACATGTGTGCCCCTTCAACTGTCCTTTCTTTCATTGTTTTCACAACACTAAATATTACACATTTGGGATATGAAGCTCATTTAATTGTTTCTTACCTTAACAAAGCTTGGCAATCTTGCAGCTTTAAATGCTTGTAGGCTTAAAACTGATTGGGAAACAGATATACTACAAATCAACATTTACGTATTAAGATGATAGAAAATTAGGATGACAGAAAGGAGTTTAGATTTACAGAATCCCGCCACCGCTGCCGTCAAGAAGGGAATGGCTCAGAAAGACAATGAGCGAACACTCCTGGGTGGCCATCTACAGTACAATTACTCGCCATTCGAGGGCGAGTGCCTCAGCAATACTCTGAGCCTATCTCCTTGAGATGACGTGATTCTACATCTACTTACATGTGGCTTGCAGAGTACCAATGTAGATGTAGATCAGCTCACAGGCCCGTTTTTCTTGGACGGAAAACTAAACGCGATCAAGTATTGCAGACTCCTAACAGACCATCCTCCACAGATGCTAGAAGACGTTCCTCTGCGGACTAGGAGGAATCTATGGTATCAGCATGATGGCTGTCCAGCCCATAGTGCACGAAGTACTGCAGCATGTCTTCACAAATTGTTTCCAAATCCTTGGATTGGATGCAGAGGAGCGGAGCCTTGGCCAGCCTGTCCCCCGGATTTGACGCATGTAGACTTTTTCTTTTGCGGTGTAAACTGAAAGACGCTATCTACATGGACATACTGACTACACCCGATGATATGCAACGACGTATTACTGCAGCCTACTCGGATACCTCCGCTGAAATGCTAGCACGTGTGCAGTAGTCGTTCCATACCAGACTGGAAGCGTGTATTGCCGTTGCCGGTAATCATTTTGAACACAACCTGTGATAGTCCATTGTCTTGTTACTGAACAGAATGCACATAACTAGTGTATGCACATGTAAGTGGCTGGCAGAGAGTTCACCGAACCACCTTCACAATAATTCTCAATTATTCCAATCTCGCACACAGCGCGGAAAAAAAACACCTATGTCTTTCCGCACGAGCTCTAATTTCTCTTATTTTATTATGATGATCGTTTCTCCCTATGTAGGTCGGCGCCAACAGAATATTTTCACATTCTAAGGAGAAAATTGGTGATTGAAATTTCATGAGAAGATTCTGTCGCAATGAAAAACGCCTTTGTTTTAATGATGTCCACCCAAAATCTGTATCATTTCAGTGAAACTTTCTCCCCTGTTTCGCGATAATACAAAACGTGCTGCCACTCTCGAACTTTCTCGTTGTACTCCGTCAGTCCTATCTGGTAAAGATCCCACACCACGCAGCAGTACTCCAGAAGAGGACGGACAAGCGTAGTGTAGGCAGTCGCTTTAGTAGATCTGTTGCAGTATCTAAGTGTGCTTCCAATAAAACGCAATCTTTGGTTAGCCTTCCCCACAACATTTTCTATGTGTTCTTTCCAATTTAAGTTGCTCGTAATTGTAATTCTAGGTATTTAGTTAAATTGAAACTTCCCCTTTGAACAATTATACAAGACTGTGCTTAACCTGACACACAATATTTTTTAGCGCAACGCAATCTGACTTTCAAAAAATCCCTACGAAAGAATGGCCCTGAGTAACATTAACCTATACGTTTCACAAATCACTTACCTCACAAAAATCTTCGCTACTCAAGCTACTGCAATACAGCGAGCGCCACTACTGCCAGCTAAATAAAAGATTCAAACTACTGAAGGCACTAACTACTGATAGGGATAGTTAGCAAATGAAAGATATTAATAGAGAACAAACAATGTATTTACCTTGATATCATCATATATAAATATAGCAGTTCATGACAAATTACAAAACTCCGCCATCTCTCTCCCCACATCCACCACTGCTGGCGGCTCACCTCCAACTGCGCAACGCTACGCGCTGTTCACATCCAGCTGCCTAACACTACAATGGCGAGTATTACAACAATGCAAAGCAGCCACAGACTGCACACAGCACAGCCAGTGATTTTCATACAGAGGTGGCGTTACCAATAAAAAACCTAAACAGCCTACTTACATAGCCCCCATGCTCCCCACAAAAAAATTTTACAAATTGGATTGGGCAGTGGCCAATACAGATTTGAAAAAATTTTTCATAATTACAATAACAAAGAAATCAAATGCACACACTTATTGATACAATGTTGGTCAAAAGCTCAAATTTTCTCACAGTCCATAAAGACAGTCCTGATCGTTCATTACGGTAAAATAGTAGTGTTTTTCTCAAAGTCTGAGCAGTAGAAGAAAATGCACACGGAAGTAGTGGATTTCCATGCAGTCTTGAAGAAGTAGTGTTGTCCTTCCAACGGAAAGACAGTGCTGACTCTTGACATGCATACAGGTAATGGGCCACAACAGAGCAAACCCACAGCAGAGTCAGTCGAAATTTTGAAGAGTATTGGTAGGTAGGTCATCACAGAGCAGACCCACTGTAGTCCTGGTAGAGAGTATGGTATTGGTGGGCCACCAGAGGTGCAGACCCACTGCAGTCCTTGTAGAAAGTGTGGACAGGCCCACTGTAGTCCTGGTAGAGATGACCAGCAGCCATCTGTTGTGATTGTGCAGGTGCACAATCACCAGTGAAGAGTCTTACAGTTAATATAGCAAGTCCATAACCACCACTTGTGCACCCACAAAGTTTTTTGGAATTGTCCTTAGAACGAGCAATGCTGTTATCCAGTCCCTTGCTGAATTATCAACACACGTGCAAACACTAACAGTCCCCACTTCTCACATATTGTCCATATACTATGACCAACAGAAACGTGTGCAGTGAAATGGAACTTACAAGTTACTTAATTTGATTAACTGGTGTCAATTACAATTTTATAACACGAAAATATAATTACAAAGGTAGAAAATACATCATTAAAAACATAACAATACCGATAACATTTGTAGTACAGGCTTTACAAAAGAATAGAAATAAACATATACATCAGTGTTACAGGAATTATGACATGAGTACAAAAATGAAAGATCAGAATCACTTTCGAAACATCAACTTCACACATGAGCATTAAAACAAAACAGAATAAATAATGTGTAAGCATATTTACAAGGTAAATAACATATTATTAATGCAAATTATATTTGAGGATAACAGTATTCCTCATCATAGTGAATGTAGCTTAGTATTAGAAAAATTCTACAACATAAGTCTTATCAGATAAACATATAAATACAGGAAAAACATAAATACCCAAGGGTACACAAACATATAGCGGAATAATACAAGGAAAGGACAGGGTTTGTTTTACTGCAGTGTTTTGCGAACAAAACTTTCTTTACTTCTTGGAGATCTCCCTTCATTCATCATTATTCCTAAAAGGTCCTATCTATACCTGCTTTCTGTACTTTTCTCGTATAGCCTCTCAGTGCATTTCTTCAAATTCATCGCAACTCATTCTCTTATAGGCTACCCCCTCTTAAGCTAACTTAAATCTACTGAGCTCAGATGCTAAACTAAGGGACGAGGCAATGCAGCAGCACAAAACACTTAATACAAACATCAATGACAAAAAATTTAATTAGGCAAAGCAATTGCAATATTACAGCTAATGTAAGGCACTGTGCAGCAAACAATAAAAATAAATCATTAGTAAAACTGGCTTAACAGAATAATGTAAAGTCAAATTCAATAACACTATGCCTGGCAAACAGCAGCAACTTATACCTAAACATGACATAGCTCAAGCAGAAAAAATATTACACTAAAAACAACAATGCAGATAAGGGAAATGTATATTCAAACCTTAATGTCTATGTAATTAAAGTGGTGCACCACAAATTATTCTACAAAATAAATTACCAAGTACTTGAAAAGGAAATTATAGATGCAGTTACTGTTATTAGTCCCTTCTTATTGTTCTCTCCATTCCAAGAGCTCCTTTTTCGAAGAATGTGGATCAGAAAATAATTATTTAATAAATCTGTTGACGGAAAGTGTTCACATTAGCAGATGCATTTAAGTTTATTTTATAAAACCAATGCTGCAACACAGCTGGAAACCAGATATTAAACAAAATGAGCAATCTCTTAACTACAAAGACAATAGATGTAAAATGTTTCTAATCATTTCATTAGGCATTTTAGTAAATATCATAAATTACGAGCTCCACAGTATGCTTTCAACAAGGAAATGTCAATAGCGAGGTCAATGGCCTCCCCTTTCTTTTATTCTACCTGTGCTTCTGATGAGACACTCACTAATGTCTTGTTCTCCCAGTGTCTGACACAGCGGTGTGCCGACGACGCACGTGCAGGTGGTCACTTAACTTTCTTACGAAAATATTTACGACAGCAGTTTCTGCTTCAGTGACAGTCTCATATAAAAATTTCACAGGTAGAGAATTTACGTTGCAAATGTGTAGAAACAAAATCCTATAAATATAAGTGTCCAAAAAAAAAATATTCGTCAGCATTGTGATACAGTCACGCATTTACGCACATTTCATAACTCTTAAAGTATGATTCTTGGTTTCCAACATCCTGTTTCACAAGTCAAGAGTCCCTAATATCTATTCATTATTCATATACATATAAACACGTAATCACATTCCTCATATATGGTAGCATCATCTTATTGACATAAACATACCTCAACAGCATAATACACATCGTCGTCGTAAAAATAACATCATAACACCTCAGTCAAATCTCAAAATCGTCGTAGCTTCCTCCAATAATTAAAAAAAATTTTCTGCTCATGTCAAAAGTGTCATCTGCCTCAAACATACTTTAAAAATCATGATCTCATACCAAATACATCATTCAAAGCTCTCATAGTATCACAATGGTTCCGAAAAATATGAGCAGTTCACAAAGTACAGACAAATACAATTTCATAAGTGTGAAGTTACCCAACTGTGTAATTGCGTAAACATGTGTCACTGATGTAGTAAAAAAATGTTTATCTCTCAGTTAAATGATCAGATAGGTGTGTAATTTATGTTTCAGAGAAATATGGTACCGATGTGTAAAGTTGTATAAGCAAATACCATATTAGCTAGGGTTCCTTGTGCTTGCCAAACACATGGTACACAAAGTAAGCATGTACCCCCCCAGAGGATTAATGTAATTATACCCTCAGGTGTTACAGATTACAGCAATGGAATGAAATGTATCACAGAAAACTTTCTTTGTAATTCAAAAATCTTTAAAAATAAATGTTTTAAGTACAAAATTAATTACTGAAATGCGTGTCCTGTAGCGCTAAATGTGCATCTTGTTGTAAGATAATCTCTGTGGAAGTGTCGTAGTTATTTTCCTCCGAAAGCTAAGTTCTGCAGAAGCCAATGTACTTACCTCATGATAAACAAAAGTGAAATGCTTTGCGTAGAGATATCTTAGTTATCATGCTTATTGTTGTGATGATGAAAGTACTGTGCTGTAACGTATTGTTGTGCTATGTAAAAGGCTGTCTCCTTGTAGCTATACCACAAAAGTTACTAATAAAACATGTTTTGCTTTCCAGAAGAATTCAGAAAAACTGTGCAGATATAAAACAGATACACCGCAAAAGCAACAATGTAAATTATGTCACACATTAGTAGTGTCGTAATATAACCGTGTAGCTGTCAAAGAAACCAGATACTAAGTCATCTTTAATCTCACTGAAAGTACTTTAAATCCCAAATGTATTTTCAAGTAAACCAAAATGTTGCATTAAAATCTCATTAGCAGTACTGGTAAATGTTCTAATCGTGCAACTAACAAGCAAGAATGTACACACACAATTACACTGTGTCGTCTGTTCGCAATAACAATGCATTCGTAATTTCTGTTTAAATAAGTTCTCTTGGTTCTTGACTGGATATTTAACTTCAAACATTGTTGCATGGTAACAGTTTCTGAAGCATACTAGTAATGTGAAGTGAAACGTTTTATGGCAAAGACAAAGTTAAAAAGCAGATTATCTTTCAATAAACGGTTTTACATGTGAAATGTGGTGTAAACCTTTACTCTTCCTAGTGCACAGAGTTTCAACTTCAAAGCAATTATCATGTTGTATACGTTGGATTCTGTAAGGTCCATTGTAAACTAGAAAGAATTTGTGACTCAAGTGTTTCTTTTTATGTGACAATGAATGAGCTTTAATGAGAACTTTCTGACCAATATACAATTTCTTTGCATTTACTTTACCGTGTAGTTTTCTCCTTTTGTCTGCTGCAGATTTTATATTTTTAAGAGCCAAATCAATTATGTCTTTGTGTCGAAGTTTACGTGTATTCGGGAAAGGTAGAAGCTCTCTGATTCTGTTCGGTGGTTCTTCATTCTTCAGTACAAGAATAGGTGGTAAAGCAGTGGAATCATGAGGCATTTCATTCAGCACATTTTGAAATAAGTGTAAATATCTGTCCCAATGCTGATGCTTTCTGTGACAATAAAGTCTGCAAAGCTTATTGATTTCTTTCATAATCCGTTCAGACGGGTTGCAATGTGGTGAGTACAATGAAATAAAAACAGGTTTGATTTAATGATTCCGAAGCGTGCGTGACCAAACAGCGGATCTAAATTGCGGTCCGTTATCTGAAATGACTTTAGCAACGTGGCCAACTTCACGTAAAAAATTTTTAACAAAGGCGTTGGATACAGATCGTCCAGTGGCTTTACGTAACGGAGTGAAAGAAACAAATTTTGAAGTAAGTTCAACAGCGACTAGAACGTACGAAAATCCATTGGATGTTCTGACAAGCGGTCCCAAGAGATAAACAGCAGCAAATTCTTTTAATTTAGAAGGAATAATAGGAAACAACGGAGCACGATGTGAGACAGTAGATGGTTTCGCCTTTTGACAAAGTTTACAAATAGACAAGACTCTTCGAATTCTTTTTCCATATTGTTAAAATAACAAGTCGTTCGAAGAATATGATAACATTTTCGTGGACCAAAATGTGCGTAGCTGAAATGAATGTACCAAATGAGCTTATTAACAAAATCGTCTGGAATGCAAAGTACCCATAGCTTGTCATCAACAGTGCAACGTTTGAAGAGTATGTTGTTTCTAACCAGGTAATAATGCTGAATCTGAGTGTATGTCTTTTCATGCCATTTACTTTTGATATCTTTCCAAATCGGATCTTTATCTTGTTCATGAGCAATGTCCTTTAAAGATGTGGTGATGAAGTTTTCAAAGGCGACTTTCTGAATGTAAAGAATACTGAAATTTTTCTCGAGGTTGCCTTGTGTGTTACTTCTCTCAAGCCCAGCCGGTGCGCGTGACAGCGCGTCCGCAACAATGTTCTCCTTGCCGGGAATGTAGACTATTGTAAAGTGGAATTCTTGCAGAAACAATGCCCAACGTTTTAACCTGTCATGATTTAATTTTGAAGACATAAGAAATTGTAATGCACGATGATCACTGTATACTTTTACGTGCATACCAGAAAGAAAGAAACGGAATTTGTTAAATGCCCAAACGATAGCTAAAGCTTCTAATTCAGTAACGGAATAATTTTTTTCAGATTTTGTTAGCACTCGGCTAGCAAAAGCAATGGTTTTCTGAACAGTAATGTCATCTTCTATGGCTTCTTGAAATAAATGGGCACCAAGACCGACTTTGGAAGAATCCGTGCTAAGGCAGAAATCTTGTGACAGATCTGGATGAGCTAGTATTGGCGCGTTAAGTAGTGATTCTTTCAAAGAATTGAATTCCAACTGTGCTTGTTCGTCCCAATTCCAAATAGTATTTTTTCCAGTGAGAGAATAAAGTTTTGGTGTAACAAGAATTTGCATATTCAGAAAACGACGGTAAAAATTTACGAGACCTAGAAAACTGCAGACTTGTTTTTTTGTGGATGGAACTGGAATGGCTCTGATTGCTTCTAACTTTTCAGGATCCGGCTGAATGCCTTCAGAAGAAATAATATGTCCCAAAAACTTCACCTTTGTCCTATCGAATTCAGACTTTTCCAAGTTAACTGTAATTCCAGATTCTGCAAAAATACGTAACAAACTGTTGAGGATGCGATTATGTAGTTCCCATGAAGCTTCTGCTATTAGAATATCGTCCACATATAAGGTGATGTGACGTTTTAAGAACTCAGGTAATATGGAATTTAGCCCGCGAATGAATGCTGCTGAAGAAATGTTCAAACCAAAGGGAAGTTTCCGAAACTGATAACAAACGCCGAAACAAAGGAAAACTGTGTATTTTCTACATTCTGGATGAAGTTCGATCTGATAAAAGCTGGATCTGAGATCAATGGAAGACAACACTTTTACACCATTAAAATTTTGAAGAAGTTCTTCCAACGTTTGCGGCCTGTCTGTTTCAGGAATAATGATCGTATTGATTTGTCTCGAATCTAAGACAAGCCTGATCGATCCATTTTTCTTCTCAACAACATGTAATGGATTGTTGTATGAGCTTACTGCAGGCTCAATAATGCCCTCGTCGAGCATAGATTGTATTTCTGTTCTAACACGGTCCCTATAATGCGCCGGAATTACGTATGGTCTAACACAAAATTTAGTATGCTCACGAACACGAAATTGGTATTGAAATCCCTTGATTGTTCCTGTTTTGTGAGTAAAAACTGTGGAATGTGCTTGCAAAATCTCAAAAAGGTCCTGCCTACCAGTGTCATTACAATTCTCAATTGTTTGAATTTTATTCTGAATTAACTCATTAATTTCAAATATGCCGTCGATGTCATCCCTGTCAGTACTTGCAGAGTGATTGTTAGTGTCTAGTTCCGTAGAAAATTCCGAACTGTTGTCTAACAGAACGTAAAGCCGATTAATTTCCTCATCATGGTTTGAGAGCCAGTCTTCAAATTTCAAAGCTATTGACTTACCTTCTTTCTCTAAACTTATTTCAGCATCGTGAAAGCTTAAGACTGCTTTGAATTCATTCAAAAAGTCTACTCCCAGTATAATTTCCGTCGACAATAATGAAACAATAAGAAAGTTCATAGAGAAGCTGTGGCTTTGGCAAAAGAATTCTAAATTGGTTTGTTGGCGTACATCTACACTTTTTCCAAAGATTGCACCTTGTAATTTAATCTTACGTAACGGAAGTGTGGGGCAATCGTTCGATTTGTTGCATTTGCTAAAAGCTGTTTCACTAATTACTGAAATGGGACTGCCAGAGTCAAGTACTGCCGTAAATTTTACGTCATTTACTGTAATGTGAATCACAGGATATGCAATGTTGTTATGTTTTACGTCGTGTTCCTGGAGTAAGATGTCCCTAATGTCTTCCATTTTTACGTAATTACTAGCTACGGCAGCTGCGTCGTCAGTTTCATAAGTATGTTTTGTGGCTGCCAGCGGTGTGAGTCATTGCCTATTGTCTCTTTGTTGGAGCGCGTCGTTATTGGGATTTGGAGACCTAACTTCTACAAATTCGCTTTGACGGGAAGGCCCTGCCCTGTTTGAAGCTCGCCAGTTCTGATGGAATTCAGGTCTGTCGTTTTGTCGGTAGTTTACACAGTTTCTTTCTTGTCGGCCACGTGGTGGAGAATTTCTCCCTGAATCGTAACTGCGTGCTGAACTGTTGCGTCTGAAATTATTCTGCCTCCCTTGACAATAATAGTTCTGGTTACCATATTGTCTATTTGTATGGTTATCTCTGTCATATTCATTTCTACGGAAATGCGATCTTTCTCTGTAACTATTATTCTGCCAGCGGTTGTCATAAGGGTGGTGTCTGTTTTGGTCACGATTTGTGTTGTGAGAATAGCCTTGTCGTGTCCAGTTATTACTTCTGTCGTCACGGAATTGTGACGGATGTGACCTGTAGTGATTGTTTTCCTGGTTTCGCGTTCCGCGATTGTCAGTGTCAATTTCTAATTCTTGTAAGAGTCCCTGAAATGCTTCAATGTCGTCTTTGCAACGTCCTGCCAAAATAATATGTCGTAAATGTTCAGGCAGTTTGATTAAGCAAATGCGGATGAGTTCTGAGGGGCTGTAGGGGTTTGAAAGATACTGATTCTTATGCAACATGTCTTCAAAATATTTCATAAGACTGGAAAATTCAGATTGTTCGAAACGTTTCATCATTATGATGCTATGTTTTACTCGGTCTTGGTTGGCTTGAGACCAATATGCTGAGAGGAAGGCATGGTAAAACTCTGCTTCACTGTGACAATCGTCAATGACCGATCGCATTCTTACAGCTGGTTCATTCTCTAAATAGCCACACATAAATTCTAACCTGTGCTCCAATGACCAGTTGGGAGGAAAACAATGAGAGAATTGATGGAGCCACGCTTGTGGATGAATGTCGTTGCCGGAATTCTTAAATGTTTTGAATTTACGTGTGGTAATGAACAGCTTATAGTCAAAGTCATCGTGTCGGCGAGTAGCATATCGGTCATTGTTACGTCGTGTCGGCGGTTCCATCTCAAAATTCGGTCCACCTTGCCAATTCCTTTCATAAGTACCGTAATGCCCTGTGTTATTATTTTGTGGCTTTTCCGTATTTCTAAGTTCCTCTTCCCGTGTTGGAGCGCGAGTGTCCTCTGAAATATGTAATTCTTGTATCACCTGCGTCAACTGATCTTGTACTTCCCGGATTTCTCTTTTGTACTGTGTATTGATTTGATTTTGATTTTGTTTGAATTTTCTTATTTCTTCATACTCTTCTGTGTCAGTGAAGGCTACGGGTCTTGTGTCATTCAGATCATCATCTACCTTTGTAGATAAGTTAGTGACCTGATCCGAAAGTTCGGCTACTTTCTCCGATAGTGGACACATTTCCTCAGTGTGTTTTTCTGAACCAAGTTTCAGAGTGTCCATTTGTGTTGAGATCGAATCTACTGTGTCCTTTAAGTTTTCCTGAGTTTTTGCAAGTTGTGTAACCGAATCGGTAGATGCAACTGAGTCAGTTTTAGCCCACAAGGTCTCATGATTTTCATGAACAATGGTTTGCAGTTCTTTTATGGCTGCTTCGTGATTCTGTAATGCATTTTCATGCCGCGAAAAAATAGGTTGAAAATGCTCACAAATTTGTGTTTTTACGTCATTACAGACTTTTTGACATTTCGATTCAATGTTATGTAACTCAGTAGTTAAATCTTCACGTGTTTGTTCAAGCGTGGTGTGAAGATTATGTTCCATTGCGTCTAACTGTTGCTGTGTTTGTCTCTGGTTTTGTTCCATTGTGTCTAACTTTTGAAGATTTTGTTCCATTGTGTCCAACTTTTGCTGTGTTTGTCTCTGATTTTGTTCCATTGTGTCTAACTTTTCAAGCTTTTGTCCCATTTGTTGCATTAATTTTAATAACAATGCACTGGTGTCTGAAACATGTTCCTCAGTGCTTTTCGGCAGTGAATTTGCACCTGCAACATTCACATTTTGACAAGCGGAAAATGTGTCTTGACTCATTTGAGAAAACGGTGAGGACGCAAAACCTGAATCTACAGTATTTGCAAAATTGTGTCCTGTCATTTCGGATTCCTGAGGCGAGCTGTTGCCGACCGATCTATCGATAATGCTTCCCTGTTCACTAATTGTTTCGCTGTCTACACCATTGTTTGCAGCCCGCTCCATTTCCCTATGTACAGTTACCAAATTACTACTTTGAACATCAGTTAATTCATTACTCGGTGGCGCTAACACACTGCTTTCATTTTCACTGTCATTTCTCAGTTTACTTTGGAGCCTAGTATTACGTTTTTCACACGCCATTATTGTCACAGTATTTCACACGACAACACAGAAAAGCACAATTTTAAGAGCAAAAATAAGAGAACACATTAATATAGAACTGAAAATAATATCTAGTTAATTGCAGCTGCGAAATACTTGGTGCAAATCTACATGCATGCCACAACTGTTTTACTGTGCAACAATGAAAAACCACAACTACCAAGGAGATTCTCTCTACAATTACGCAATAGCAATAAACAAAATCTACACTAATTACACAAACTACAAGAAAAAAATCAGAAGATTTCAGTGAGGTATCCTCGGCTAAGGGTCGACATATGAAACGTCCCCTTTTGAACAATTATACATGACTGTGCTTAAACTGACACACAATATTTTTTAGCGCAACGCAATCTGACTTTCAAAAAATCCCTACGAAAGAATGGCCCTGAGTAACATTAACCTATACGTTTCACAAATCACTTACCTCACAAAAATCTTCGCTACTCAAGCTACTGCAATACAGCGAGCGCCACTACTGCCAGCTAAATAAAAGATTCAAACTACTGAAGGCACTAACTACTGATAGGGATAGTTAGCAAATGAAAGATATTAATAGAGAACAAACAATGTATTTACCTTGATATCATCATATATAAATATAGCAGTTCATGACAAATTACAAAACTCCGCCATCTCTCTCCCCACATCCACCACTGCTGGCGGCTCACCTCCAACTGCGCAACGCTACGCGCTGTTCACATCCAGCTGCCTAACACTACAATGGCGAGTATTACAACAATGCAAAGCAGCCACAGACTGCACACAGCACAGCCAGTGATTTTCATACAGAGGTGGCGTTACCAATAAAAAACCTAAACTGCCTACTTACAAAATTTGCAGCCTTTAGATTTGACGTATTTATCGCTTAATCGAAGCTTAACAGATTCCTTTTAGCACTCAAGTGGATGACCCCACACTTTTAGTTATTTAGGGTTAATTGCCAATTTTTGCACAATACAGATATATGTTCTAAATCGTTTTACAATTTTTTTTGATCTTCTGATGCCTTTACTAGTCGAAAAACGACAGCGTCATCTGCGAACACCCTAAGACGGCTACTCAGGTAATCTCCTAAATCGTTTATATAGATAAGGAACAGCAAAGGGCCTATAACACTACCTTGGGGAACGCCAGAAATCACATCTATTTTACTCGATGACCTTCCGTTAATTACTACGAACTGTGAGCTCTCTGACAGGAAATCACGAATCCACACAACTGAGACGATATTCCATAAGCACTCAGTTTCACTACAAGCAGCTTGCGTATACAGCGCCAAAAGCCTTCTGGAAATCTAAAAATACTTAATCAGTTTGAAATCCCTTGTCAATAGTACTCAACTCTTCATGTGAGTAAAGAGCTAGCTGTGTTTCTCAAGAACGATGTTTTCTGAGTCCGTGTTGGCTGTGTGTCAACAGACTGTTTCCTTCGAGGTAATTCATAATGTTCGGACACAATATATGTTCCACAATCCTGTTGCATATCGACGTTAATGATACGGGGCCTGTAATTTAGTGGATAACTCCCACTATCTTTCTTGAATATCGGTGTGAGTTGTGCAACTTCCAATCTTTGGGTACGGATCTTTCGTCGAGTGAACAGTTATACATGATTGTCAAGTATGAAGCTATTGTATCAGCATACTCTGAAAGGAACCTAACTGGTATACAGTCTGGACCGAAAGACTCGCTTTTGTGAAGTGATTTAATTTGATTCACTACTCCGAGAATATCTACTTCTACGTTACTCATATAGGCTTCTGTTCTTTATTCGCATTCTGGAATATTTAATTTGTGTTTATTGGTGAAGGAATTTCGAAAGACTGTATTTAGTAACTCCGTTTTGGCAGCACTGCCGTTGATAGTATTTGCATTTGCTGTCGCACTGAAAAAGCATTGATTGTGTGCTGCCGCCAGCATACTTCACATACGATCATAATCTCTTTGGGTCCTCTGCCAGGTTTCGAGACAAATTTTAGTTGTGGAAACTATTATAAGCATTTCACGTTGAAGTCCATGCTAAATTTCGAACTTCTGTAAAAGACAGCTAGTCTTGGAGATTTTGCGTCCGTTTAAATTTGGCATGCCTATTTCTTTGGCTCTGCACAGTGTTCTGACCCGATTTGTGTACCAAGGGGGATCACCTCCGGCGTTTGTTAATTTATTTGGTACAAATCTCTCAATTGCCGCCGATAATATTTCTTTGAATTCAAGCCACAACTGGTTTTCACTTACATCGTTAATTTGGAGAAAGTGGAGATAGTCATTGCGGGGGGCATCAAGCGAATTTTTATCTGCTTTTTTGTACTCGTATGTTTTTCGTTTACTTTTGGAGGATTTGGGAGCTACAATATCCAGTCTCGCTACGATAGCCCTTTGTTCACTTTACTCCTGTATCCATTCTGATGCTTGTCATTAGCTCAGGGTTATTTGTTGCTAAGAGGTCAAATGTGTTTCCACTATCTCACACAACACGTTTACACTTAATGAACGCTCGCATTCCTCCTGATGAAACCAACGGGGCTTATCAACATATGCAGGTTCGAATCCTGCCTCGGGCATGGATGTTTGTGATGTCCTTAGGTTAGTTAGGTTAAAGTAGTTCTAAGTTCTAGGGGACTAATGACCTCAGCAGTTGAGTGCTCAGAGCCATTTGAACCATTTTTTTTATCAACATACCAATAGTGCTTGTTTCATCGGTTTACCTGGCCATGATTGGTAAACGTGGCCTGATACATTTGGAGTATCCGCTCTTAATACCCACGTACAGAAGTTCTCATAATCGTTCCCATGCAGCTCTTGATAGAGAGATGTGACAGGTATAGAACCTATGTGGATGGAGAATGCGCAGGAGACTTACCTGACTGATGCTACTTCTTCGTGCGATTGCGCGGGAGCTAACGTGCAGATCAAATGCAAAGCAGCAAGAACAATAATTTTCCCCTTTCCATCACTTGTTTCCTTCTGTTACCTTGCCTAGGTGTTACACTTCCAATCTCACGGAACTAGGGTGACAATAATTGCCGAACTGGTTGGCGCCCTTAGCGATGTCTTACCGCATACACACTAAGAGAACGAACTGCATTCTTCCTAACACTCTCCATACACTATGAGCATGTCGGCTTTTTCTGCGCTGGTAAATCCGATCCTCCACTGACGACCTGCTGCTTGCACTGTCATACACTAACTGACTAGCCGGCCAGTGTGGCCGAGCGTTTCTAGGCGCTACAGTCTGGAACCGAGTGACCGCTACGGTCGCAGGTTCAAATCCTGCCTCGTGCATGGATGTGTGTGATGTCCTTAGGTTAGTTAGGTTTAAGTAGTTCTAAGTTTTGGGGACTGATGACCTCAGAAGTTGAGTCCCATAGTGCTCAGAGCCATTTGAACTAACTGACTAGCAAGTCGCAGTGCACTCAAGGAACGCACAAGCAACCTGTAAGGAAACATAACAACATCGTGCATAGCAACAACGCAGGTTGAATGGCACAAACAAGCGCCGATGTGCAAACTTTCAAAATACGATATCTCGCAAACGACTCGCACTGCAGTCCTGCAACAAAAACCTTGACATTCTGATTTATCCTACTTTTAGTTTGTTAATGTCAATAGCCATTGTTCCATTTAAAATGTGGGTATGTCTGCACAAAAAATAGACTTTCTAAGTGTTATTACAATCTATTTATCGGCTAACAATACGAGTCCCTGACTACCAATCAATGCTGTGAAAACCACACATCAAAAGCACTTTCCATTTTCGTAATGTCTGCGGAACAAGTTTTAGATGACCCACCCTGTATATAAAAGTCTGAAGGATTAGTGATAATACTGATTATTTTAATAACGTAAATTACAGTGGTCACTAAATCTTTACTGAAGCACATTTCGTTTTTACCTTTCACGAAATTTAATTTTACACCCCTGCGGGTAATTACCCCCTGGTTGAGAACCACTGCCCTAGTGCTAAATAAAAGAAACAGCGCCAGCTCTCCTGCACTAAAAACTCCACAACAGACGTCGGCGTGAATCCGCTATCTCGGGAAGCGCTCTGATGACGTCACCGCCCGACCGCTACTTCGCTAGGAACAAATAGTTCGACTTGTTAAACTTGTTTAAGCTTGAAACAGCTATCTCAGTCTCTGGTGATGTATCCGGCATTTGCGGACGAGACGATAGGTACAGACTATGCCCTTGGATGGCGGCCTAAGGCCCACAAAACAAAATCCGCCAGTGAAAATGCGCTCACCAATAAGTAAGCAAACCATTCAGCGCGTAGCCTATAGCCACACAGACTCAACAATGACTAACGGGGTGACACCTACCGGTATTTTAGTACCAGCTGAAAAATGCACCTATCTGAGCACAAAAAGGCAAATGTGCTCCTGTTTATTGAAAGACTGAAAAGCGGTGTGCCGACTTCTTCGTTCTACCTCCCTCAGTACCTTTAAAAATTTCCTCAAACACATCGTCATGTAAATGTATTTGCGCTCTTTTTAACATGTAAATTATCTCTCACTCCCCACTAGCTCCCCTAAAAGTAAATCGCTCACACACAAAGAACCAAACGATTTGCTCCATTTGTCTAAGCTGAAAGAACTGTGTAATATTTGAAGTCTGACCCTTTACTGTAGGATATTTACGATAAGACGATACTTCTGTTACGATCTCGTAGAAATGTTGGAACACGTGAGGCAACACCGACCCTACGACTTATCATAGAAGATAGATTAAGGAAAGGCAAACCTACGTTTCTAGCATTTGTAGACTTAGAGAAAGCTTTTGACAATGTTGGCTGGAATACTCTCTTTCAAATTCTGAAGGTAGCTGGGGTCAAATACAGGGAGCGTAAGGCTATTTACAAGTTGTACGGGAACCAGGTGTCAGTTATAAGAGTCGAGGGAGTGAGATAGGGTTGCAGCCTCTCTCCGATGTATATTGGACAAGCAGTAAAGGAAACAAAAGAAAAATTTGAAGTAGGAATTAAAATTCAGGGAGAAGAAATAAAATCTTTGAGGTTTGCCGACGACATTGTAACATTGTCAGAGACAGCAAAGGACCTGGAAGAGCAGTTGAACGGAATGGACAGTGTCTTCAAAGGAGAGGATATAAGATGAACATCAACAAAAGCAAAACGAGGAAATGGAATGTAGTCTAATTAAATCAGGTGACGCTGAGGGAATTAGATTACGAAATGAGACACTTAAAGTAGTAGATGAGGTTTGCTATTTGGGGAGCAGAATAAATGACGTTGGTCGAAGTAGAGAGGATATACAATGTAGACTGGCAATGGCAAAGAAAGCGTTTTTGAAGAAGAGAAGTTTGTTAACCCCGAGTATAGATTTAAGTGTCAGGAAGTCTTTTCCGAAAGTATTTGTATGGAGTGTGGTCATGTATGGAAGTGAAACATAGACGATACATAGTTTGGACAAAAAGAGAATAGAAGCTTCTGAAATGTGCTACTACAGAAGAATGCTGAAGATTAGATGGGTAGATGACATAATTAATGAGGAGTTACTGAATATAACTGGGAAGAAGAGAAATTTGTGGCACAATCTGACTAGAAGAAGGGATCGGTTGGTAGGACATGTTCTGAGGCATCAAGGGATCACCAGTTTAGTATTGGAGGGAAGCGCGGAGGATAAACATCGCAGAGGGAGACCAAGGCATGAATACGCTAAACATATTCAGTAGGATGTAGGTTGCAGTAGTTACTCGGAGATGAAGAAGCTTGCACAGGACAGAGTAGCATGGAGAGCTGCATCAAACCAGTCTCTGGACTGAAGACCACAACAACAACAACATACAAATGATTCGTAGCGAAGGGCTATTCCCAACACTTGACCTTGCCTTCATATCGCGAACAGAACCGGAGGTATGAGCCCCGAAAAAATCTCTTTTTTATGCGCGGCGTTTTGGGACATGCACACCGATACTCGTTACCATATAAGTTTAGGGAACTTTTGGACACCGCCATGTAGGTCCTCAAACACGGACTGCACTGTGACCGAGATCGAAGGATCAATGTGGACAACTACAGCTTGTGTTTGTGTGTCTCGATGTGGAAAGCTGGTGCCGCTTGTCGCGTCGCGGGCTTTAATTGTGCGTTACCGACTTGTTTATAGCGTCAGCAGCAGAGCGCAAAAAAGGCCAGATTAGAGCGCAGGCTCGTTAAATTTAATAAGCGCAGGCGGCACACCGGTGGCCGGAGGCGGGGGCCGGTGGGGTCAGCTGCGGCCACGCAGCGTTTTTGCCGCCGCGTCGGTTTGAAGGCGGGTCAACGCTCGGGCCGAGTGTCCAGTGTCGAGTGTCGAGTGGGGCCCTCGCGGGCTCCGCACAGCTGGCCGGCTGCCCTCGCCCTGGCCTTGCTCTGCGTGCGTCCGTCCAAGGCTCACGGATATCTCATCACTACAGCTCAGATTTTTGCGTATTTGGCCGTTGGCGCATTTAAATGCATACTGTGTGGTTCACTGATCGTGATCGGGCCAAATATCTCACGAAATAAGCGTCAAACGAAAAAACTACACAGAACGAAACTAGTCTAGCTTGAAGGGGAAAACCAGATGGCGCTATGGATGGCCCGCTAGAGGGCGCTGCCATAGGTCAAACGGATATCAGCTGCGCTTTTTTTTAAATAGTAACCCCCATTTGTTACTATATATTCGTGTAGTCTGTAAAGAAATATGAATGTTGTAGTTGGACCAATTTTTTCACTTTCTGAAAAATGACGCTGTAACAGTCACAAACATATGGCTCTCAATTTCAGACTAACATCAGATAACAGGTTGTTGTTGTTGTGGTCTTCAGTCCTGAGACTGGTTTGATGCAGCTCTCCATGATATTCTATCCTGTGCAAGCTTCTTTATCTTCCAGTACCTACTGCAACCTAAATCATTCTGAATCTGTTTAGTATATTCATCTCTTGGTCTCCCTCTACGATTTTTACCCTCCACACTGCCCTCCAATACCAAATTAGTGATCCCTTGATGCCTCAGAACATGTCCTACCAGCCGATCCCTTCTTCTAGTCAAGTTGTGCCACAAGCTCCTCTTCTCCCCAATTCTATTCAACACCTCCTCATTAGTTATGTGATCCACCCATCTAATCTTCAGCATTCTTCTGTAGCACCACATTTCGAAAGCTTCTATTCTCTTCTTGTCTAAACTATTTATCGTCCATGTTTCACTTTCATACATGGCTACACACCATACAAATACTTTCAGAAACGACTTCCTGACACTTAAATCTATACTCGATGTTAACAAATTCCTCTTCTTCAGAAACGTTTTCCTTGCCATTGCCAGTCTTTCGACCATCATCAGTTATTTTGCTCCCCAAATAGCAAAACTCCTTTACTACTTTAAGTGTCTCATTTCCCAATCTAATGCCCTCAACATCACCCGACTTAATTCGACGACATTCCATTATCCTCGTTTTGCTTTTGTTGATGTTCATCTTATATCTTCCTTTCAAGACACTATCCATTCCGTTCAACTGCTCTTCCAAGTCCTTTGCTGTCTCTGACAGAATTACAATGTCATCAGCGAAGCTCAACGTTTTTATTTCTTCTCCATGGATTTTAATACCTACTCCGAATTTTTCTTTTGTTTCCTTCACTGCTTGCTCAATATATAGATTGAATAACATCGGGGAGAGGCTACAACCCTGTCTCACTTCCTTCCCAACCACTGCTTCCCTTTCATGCCCCTCAACTCTTATAACTGCCATTTGGTTTCTATACAAATTGTAAATAGCCTTTCGCTCCCTATATTTTACCCCTGCCACCTTCAGAATTTGAAAGAGAGTATTCCAGTCAACATTGTCAAAAGCTTTCTCTAAGGCTACAAATGCTAGAAACGTAGGTTTGCCTTTCCTTAATCTAACTTCTAAGATAAGCCGTAGGGTCAGTACTGCCTCACGTGTTCCAATATTTCTACGGAATCCAAACTGATCTTCCCCGAGGTAGGCTTCTACCAGTTTTTCCATTCGTCTGTAAAGAATTCGCGTTAGTATTTTGCAGCCGTGACTTATTAAACTGATAGTTCGGTAATTTTCACATGTGTCAACACCTGCTTTCTTTGGGATTACAATTATTATATTCTTATTGAAGTCTGAGGGTATTTCGCCTGTCTCATACATCTTGCTCACCAGATGGTAGAGTTTTTTCAGGACTGGCTCTCCCAAGGCCGTCTGTAGTTCTATTGGAATGTTGTCTACTCCCGGGGGCTTGTTTCGACTTAGGTCTTTCAGTGCTCTGTCAAACTCTTCACGCAGTATCATATCTCCCATTTCATCTTCATCTACATCCTCTTCCATTTCCATAATATTGTCCTCAAGTACATCGCCCTTGTATAGACCCTCTATATACTCCTTCCACCTTTCTGCTTTCCCTTCTTTGCTTAGAACTGGGTTTCCATCTGAGCTTTTGATATTCACACAAGTGGTTCTCTTTTCTCCAAAGGTCTCTTTAATTTTCCTGTAGGCAGTATCTATCTTACCCCTAGTGAGATAAGCCTCTACATCCTTACATTTATCCTCTAGCCATCCCTGCTTAGCCATTTTGCACTTCCTGTCGATCTCATTTTTGAGACGTTTGTATTCCTTTTTGCCTGCTTAATTTACTGCATTTTTATATTTTCTCCTTTCATCAATTAAATTCAGTATTTCTTCTGTTACCCAAGGATTTCTACTAGCCCTCGTCTTTTTACCTACTCGATCCTCGGCTGCCGTCACTACTTCATCCCTCAAAGCTACTCATTCTTCTTCTACTGTATTTCTTTCCCCCATTCCTGCCATTTGTTCCCTTACGCTCTCCCTGAAACTCTCTACAGCCTCTGGTTCTTTCAGTTTATCCAGGTCCCATCTCCTTAAATTCCCACCTTTTTGCAGTTTCTTCAGTTTCAATCTACAGTTCATAACCAATAGATTGCGGTCAGAGTCCACATCTGCCCCGGGAAATGTCTTACAATTGAAAACCTGGTTCCTAAATCGCGTCTTACCATTATATAATATATCTGAAATCTGCCAGTATCTTCAGGCCTCTTCCATGTATACAACCTTCTTTTATGATTCTTGAACCAAGTGTTAGCAATGATCAAGTTATGCTCTGTGCAAAATTCTACCAGACGGCTTCCTCTTTCATTTCTTACCCCGCCCCCCCCCCCATCCATATTCACCTAATACGTTTCCTTCTCTCCCTTTTCCTACTACCGAATTCCAGTCACCCATGACTATTATATTTTCGTCTCCCTTCACTATCTCAACAATTTCTTTTATTTTATCATACATTTCTTCAATTTCTTCGTCATCTGCAGAGCTAGTTGGCATATAAGCTTGTATTACTGTAGTAGGCGTGGGTTTCGTGTCTATCTTGGCCACAATAATGCGTTCAGTATGCTGTTTGTAGTAGCTTACCCGCATTCCTATTTTTTTATTCATTATTAAACCTACTCCTGCATTACCCCTATTTGACTTTGTATTTATAACCGTGTATTCGCCTGATCAAAAGTCTTGTTCCTCCTGCCACAGAACTTCACTAATTCTTACTATATCTAACTTTAACCTATCCATTTCCCTTTTTAAATTTTCTAACATACCTGCCGATTAAGGGATCTGACGTTCCACACTCCGATCCGTAGAACGCCAGTTTTCTTTCTCCTCATAACGACGTCCTCTTGAGTAGTCCCCGCCCGGAGATCCCAAAGGAGGACTATTTTACCTCCGGAATATTTTACCCAAGAGGACGCCATCATCATTAACCATACAGTAAAGCTGCATGCCCTCGGGAAAAATTACGGCTGTAGTTTTCCCTTTCTTTCAACCGTTCGCAGTACCAGCACAGCATGGCCGTTTTGGTTAGTGTTACAAGGCCATATCAGTCAATCATCCAGACTGTTGCCCCTGCAACTACTGAAAAGGCTGCTGCCCCTCTTCAGGAACCACGCGTTTGTCTGGCCTCTCAACAGATGCCCCTTCGTTGTGGTTGCACCTACGGTACGGCTATGTATCGCTGAGGCACGCAAGCCTCCCCACGAACGGCAAGATCCATGGTTCATGGGGGATACCATCGACCTAGTGTAGCAAAAATGTGATTCACGTTTCCTTTGATCGACGGTCGAATCCCGATGAGCCTGTGCCCACTGCAACCTCACTTGACGATGTCGTTGGGCCAACACGTGAACATGTAGGTGTGTTCTGCTGCGGAATTCCATGTTCAACGGCATACGATGAACGGTGTGTCCCGAAACACTTGTGTGTGCACCAGCATTCTGCTCTTTCGGCACAGATGCCACAGATCGCCGTCTGCACTACTTTACATAACAGACAAGTCTCCGAAACCCACGTTTTGTGAAGAGTCGTGGGCGTCCAACCATTCACCTACATCTACATATACGAGGTTTGTCCGGAAAATACGAATAAAAGTTGAATAATGTCTTTATGTCACAAGTTGCAGTCACCGCCAGGTGGGCTACTGCTGTAATCAATCCCATCAACGCTCAGTTCGAATCAGAGCACTCTGCGTGAAGGTGGGAGTGTGCGGCAGCATGTTGACAGTTACCCTTTTTCACCTGCCGTCGGCATGGAGCTCTCTGATTGAGGTACAGCGCGTCAACATCAATTTTCTTGCAAAGCTAGGCAAGAATGGCCGTGAGATTTTTGAGTGTTTGAAACAGGTTTCGGGAGACAATTCTCTGAAGGAACCAACCGTGAACAAGTGGTTAAAAAGGTTCCGGGATGGCCGAGAAGAAGTGAACGATGACCCTCGCCCAGGACGCCCGTCGACATCGAGTTCCGATGCAAATGTTGAACGAATTCGGGCTTGTGTTCTTAAAGACCGTAGATTGACAGTCAGAATGATTGCTGACGAGCTGTCAATCCCCAAAACAATCGATCACGAAATCCTGACACAAAAACTTGAAATGGAGAAATTGTGTGCGAAAATTGTGGCGAAGCTCTTGACGCCAGAACAGAAAGCAAAGAGGGTTGAGTGCTGTGAGGATTGGTTGGAAGCAGAGGAACGAGGGGACTTTCTCAACCGAGTCATCACTGGAGACGAGTCCTGGTTTTACGAATTCGATGTGGAGCTCAAATCTCAAAGCAAGGAATGGAAACTAGCAAGAGAACCGAGAACAAAAAAGTCGTGAAAATGAAGGTCCAATGTGAAGACAATGTTGATTGTTTTCTTTGATTCTAGGGGGCATTGTTCACAAGGATTTTGTCCCTCCCGGCCAGAGAGTGAACGGAAATTTTTACGTTGAAGATCTGACACGTCTCAGAGCTCGTGTGGTCCGAGTTCGAGTGGAGTTGGCAAAAGGCGGCAGGTGGATCCTTCATCACGACAATACGCCCGCTCACACGTTGCTCGTTGTGCGCGAGTTTTTGGCCCGAAGCTCAATCACCGTGACAGACCACCCGCCTTATTCACCCGATTTAACTCGAAACGCAAAATGGTGCTTCGGGGGCGGCACTTGGGAGATATGGAAGCCATCAAGGCGGAAACGACACGGTAGCTGAACAACATCACAACTGAAGACTTTCAGCAATGTTATCAACAGTGGAAACGGCGTTGGCAGAAGTGTAACGCGTCTCAGGGCGAGTACTTTGAAGGAGACCATATTGTAATACCTGAATAATTGTAAAATAAAGTTATTATTCAACTTTTATACGTATTTTCCGGACAAACCTCGTATACTCCACTAGGCATCAAGCAGTGTGTGGCGGAGGGCACAATTCGCACCAAAGTCATATTTCCCCCCGTCTGTTCCACTCGCGGATCGCGTGGGAGAAAAACGACTGTCTGAACGCCTCATTTCCCTTATCTTTTAATGGTGATCATTGAGCGATTTGAAAGTTGGTGGTAATAATATATGCTCTACATCCTCGACGCAGATCCGATTTCGGAATTTAGTGAGCAGCCCCTGCCGCTTAGCACGGCGTCTGTCTGCAAGTGTATCACACTTCAAACATTCTATGAGATTTGTAACGCTCTCGCTATTGCTAAATGTACTAGTCATGAATCTTGCCGCTCTTCTTTGGACCTTCTCAATCTCTTTAATCAGATCCAACTGGTAAGGGTCCCATACAGACGAACAATACTCTAAGACTGGACTAACCAACGCACGGTAAGAAATTTCCTTTGTTGAAGGACTGCATCGCTTCAGGATTCTTCCAATAAACCGCAATCTAGAGTTCGCCTTGCCCGTTACTTGTCTAATCTGATCATTCCATTTGATATCATTTCAAATAGTCACACCCAGGTACTTGACGGATGTTACCGCTTCCAAAGACTGGGCATTTATTTTGTACTCGTACATTAATAGCGATTTTCGCCTTGTTATACGCAGTAGGTTACACTTACAAATATTGAGAGATAACTGCCAGTCATTACAACACGCATTTATTTTCTGCAAATCGTCACTGATTTGTTCACAACTTTCGTGTGATACTACTACTTTCCTGCATCATCGGCAAACAGTCTAATGTCACTGTCAATACCATCAACCAGATCGTTTATGTAAATCGTAAAAAGCAGCGGACCAATTACACTGTCCTGGGACACACCTGAAGTTACGCTTGTTTCTGTTGAAGTCACCCCGTTCAGGACGACATACTGCTTCCTGTCTGCTAGAAAACTGTCTATCCAACCGCATATGTCATCGGATAGACCGTAAGCGCGCACTTTTTGAAGCAAGCGACAGTGCGGAACTGAGTCGAACGCCTTTCGAAAGTCGAGGAATATGGCATGAACCCGGGAGCCGGTATCTAGAGCCTGTTGTATATCATGCACAAAGAGGGCCAGCTGTGTCTCGCATGACCGCTGTTTCCTAAAACCGTGCCAAAAGCACCTAGTGCTACATTCACTGTCCTTCTATCTCTTTCCGTAGATGCTCACGACAGTAGCACGTGAACATCCGACCAGCTTCGGCGTTTCGAGGTACTCGTTCGCAGCCTCTGCGTAATAATAATCTGTCCTTTGTCAAAGTCGCCTATGTCAATGAATTTCCCCATTTGCAGCCCCTATATCCGTCAAGGGTGATCCCCCGTCTGTGGCTGCTTCGCTTACATACTTTGATTAACGCATCACGCGCCCGCAACGCCATCGGGCGGCATCCGCCGTCGCGGTGAACAGTGCTCATAATGTTTTGGCTTATCAGTGTATATTTTACTTTTTCAGTAATTATTATCGAAATAAAGTGAGGGCGAGAAGTCCTCGTACCCCTATAACAAAACTAATTGATCTGATTTGTTTTAACACATGTACTTACTTTCGCAATAAGCGCCCGATATATCCGTACTTCCCCTATCATGCTGTAATCACATTTCCATGAGCCTCCACGTTCGTCTTAATATATTTTTGAGCATATCCGGTGTTACAGTGTGAAATGCATCCTCAACAGCATTGCGCAGTTCTTCGTTTGTAAAATGACGACGTGCAGATACACGCGTCTTAATGACTCCACATAATGACTTGTCAGGTGTGGTAAGGACAGCACTTCCTCGTGGTCATTACAAAGGAGTTAGTTTCCCTGGTGATCCACGACCCATTCATCGCTCTCGAAGGTCTTCATTTAGGTAGGAACTCGCGCACTGCAAGAGTGTAGTAGGGCGGTGCTCCGTCTTTCTGCAAAGATATGCACTCTGCGAGGTCCCTTTCCTCAAGCTGAGGTATTAACCACTTTCGTAGCACATGTTAACTATTTTCACCATTCACAGTCCCTTCAGAAAACAGCGGTAGAAGCTCATGTTGAGATGTCATCACTGCCCATTGATTACGTGAGGCGAGTCCCTTTTTAACCGGCCGCTGTGGCCGAGCGGCTCTAGGCGCTTCGGTCCGGAACCGCGCTCCTGCTACGGTCGCAGGTTCTAATCCTGCCTCGGGCATGGCTGTGTGTGATGTCCTTAGGTTAGTTAGGTTTAAGTAGTTCTAAGTCTGGGGGCTGATGACCTCAGATGTTAAGGCCCATAGTGCTTAGGGCCATTTGAACCATTTGTTCCTTTTTAACTCGATAGTGTAATGACGTTTCTCTTTGGTCCAAACGACAATATTTCTAGCACGCGTGCTATAATTAATAGCACGTTCACATGAGAACATAACCTTGGTACGGTTCACTGCATTTGCAAATTCAGTTAACGAAGGACGGCATGCTGAAAGGCGCTCATCCAGGTCTGTATCCGATAACTCGTTTAAGAACGTCGGCCGAAAAGGTCTGACCTTACGATTATTTTCATGTGATCTCGCGTTGTTGTTCTCGGTATACAGAGTTCCGAAGCGCGTTTACATGTTAACTTTATAGGAGATTGTTCAATCCAAGCAGAGAAAAAATGGTTCAAATGGCTCTGAGCACTATGGGACTTAGCATCTGAGGTCATCAGTCGCCTAGAACTTAGAACTACTTAAACCTAACTAACCTAAGGACATCAAACACATCCATGACCGAGGCAGGATTTGAACCTGCGACCGTAGCGGTCGCGCGGTTCCAGACTGAAGCACCTAGAACCGCTCGGCCACTTCGGCCGGCTCCAAGCAGAGACTCCGGCACATGTTTCTTGTCGTGCTTTCTTTCTTCCACTCTGCGGCCTGTCTTTACAACTGCCAAAATCAAAAGTACGTCTTTCCCAATCCAGAAATGCCGCCTCTCGTGATGGAACCTTATTAAGTCTTTTCTGGAATATTCCCGTAATCTGTTTCATTGCCTGCTCTGTATGTTGTCGTTCGTGCATCCACACACTTGTTACTAGGCATTCCTTAGTAGTGCAACTATGATCGCTCACATCTGCATGACTACAAATTAAAACTCGACTGTGACTGCGAAACAATGTAAACACGAATTCCAACAAAACTGATAAGAAGTAACTTAGCTGTCGAAACTTCCTGGCAGATTAATACTGTGTGCCGGACCGAGACTCGAACTCGGGACCTGAAAACATAGCTACCATCCTGCAACATAACATTTGATACCAAACAGGTGTTACGGGGGTAGTGCGACTTCTCGCTCACCCACCTTGTACAAATATTTCACCATGGCACTTTAATAATAAGAAAAAGACCCGAGAAAGTTTCTCTTTTATTGCTCTGTTTTTGCAGAAGATTTATATATCTTGTCTCTAAACTCATAAAATATTGGCGAAAAATGAACATAGCTACAAATAATGATCATTTGCTAATATAGTATAAAAATATGCCACTCAGCAGCTTAACATAAGCTAAACAGCCTTCAACAATCATACGCCAAATCCTCTACCCCTTACCCCCGAAAAATGAGCCTTTGGTAAAGACGATTATTTTTTTACGTGCATACATTTCTAAATTTCTCAGCCAATTCTCGGACATTAAAATATAATAAAAAACAAGAATATCGAAAAAGGCATAGAATTCTAGAAACAACCGACTCTATTTAACACAAAATACTTTTCGGTTTCTTGTACGAGGGTTTGCCCAAGTGAATGCAATGAGCAGAACGTGGGGAAAACAGAGTAGTAAACTTGTCGACGTAACTCACAAAGTAACTCAATGCTCCAGAACAAATAAATATACACTACGTGATCGAAAGTACACCGGGAGCAACTAGCTGACATTAAGATCGGGTGTGCCACCTCTCTTCCTTATGACGCCTTGAATTCTGCTGGGGACACGTCCCTTATATGCACCCTACCAGGCCTCGTAACAACATTAAACACGAACAACACTAATGCACTCTGTTGGACGTCCTACTTGTTACAGAGATTTTCAACTCTAATCACGTGTTTAGTTGCCGATGGTGTGTACCTGCACGAATGTACATCGATATACAACCATATCTTCTTTGTGCTTCACTTTTTTGTCACGCAGTGATTTGCTTGACATGGAATTCAATAAAGGGTACCTATATGATTTAAAGAACTTACTACGAGTGTCTGAAGACCAATTTGTTTACTTTATAGAACTAGTTTCGCCATTGATATCCAAATCAGCCACAAATAGGAGACAGGCTTTAAGTGTGAAAATAACGCTTCATTTGATTTTACTGTATTTAGCTTCAGGAGACTGGACTTCTTATCTCGTTTCCCAAAACTATATAAAGTACTGGTTCACGAAACAGAATCCAGAAACCACAGACTTCCTCTCTCTTGCAGTTTTGCCACACGACCCGTTGTTGACATCGAGGTCTGCCGTTCTGGCCACAGACTGCCATGTCTTCCATCAGCCAATGGTGCCACTTGGTTGCAGTATGGAGAGGTGTGTGGTCAACATAGCTCTCCAGTCCACTGTCGAGATTGCAGACCTGGAGATACTATTGCTCGGTGAAGTAACTCGTAAATTGTCATTACGAAGCTGAGGGGACTCTGTTCCAGTCCTACCACCAAGAAAAAATCCCTGCCAGTACCAGGAATCGAGCCCAGGTCCCCCACGCTGACCTCTCGGCTACGTAGGTTGACCCATTGATCGTATGGTGGAAGTAAACTCACGTCTGAAAATCGAACAGAGTTAATGATCTGAGGCATAAGCCTTTGCTCTTGACTGTGACATCACAGAACTTGCCACAACGCTTCGTTCACACGGACCGTAGTCAACGATAAGGTGGCTCAAGCTAGGATGTCGCCCCGCCCCCTCTCCCCTCCCGTGAGAATTCGCCTTAAATAATGATTGCGAAAACAGTAAGGGAATCCTGAAACGAAGTTCAAATTAAAAAAAAAAGCCAAATAATGTTTACAGCGAAGCCCGTACAACGAGAAAAGCACTAGGGAAGAGAGAGACAGTGATCGTCAACTCTCAACGTGTTTGAAACGCTGGTTAAGTAGAGGTGGGCAAGAAATCATATATCCCTTTGCAAATGACAAGTGACTGAGAAGTCACAGTCTTCAAAATAACAATTTATTCATCAGTATCTGTCTGTGATTTCAGTCACTACTAGACTTTGAGCCATCTGTTTTATGACATTCGTGCTATCATGCTATTTTGACTGTTGTCAAGAACAGTATGAGTCACAAGTAGAGTTGTAAAACTAGCGTAGGCTGCAACAGTATGAGTCACAAGTAGAGTTGTAAAACTAGCGTAGGCTGCTGTACGCTGCGGTAGTTTTCCGAGTAGCTTAGGCCAGTTAAAATCGTAACCACGTTACTTTTACGTTAGCGGTGTCGCATACCTATCGGACGCTACCACTTTCGGTCGCTTTGTTTGTGTATGCATACACATCCCGTAGAAATTGGAAGTGGTGAAGCATCCAGGAAGTGACTGAAGATACACGAAGGTCCGCATAACTTACGGAACATTTTTATTCTACTTAATTGTCCTCCTATCAGTTACAGTTTTTGCAGCAAAATTGAAATTGTCAGTATTTAATTCGGGTTTTTACTCGAAAATTGTTGATTTGTAACATGAAACAGTGCTATGTTATAGTATTAATAAAAACACTATAGATTTATTACATAGAGAAAGAAAATTCAATTTCTTCAATAAAAACGTATCAAATATCTCTTAAATACTTCGTCGGAATAATATAAAACGTTTTTATATTATTCATAAAAAACTTCCGCACTTTGAGCACAAAAAATAACAGTAATAATATACAATTTTATGTTTGTTGCATGTAAACTACATTTTGATCAAACGAAATTGCTTTGGTTACATAAAAGCACAGGAGTTACATGGTCAAATAATTATTATTACTTATAAAATGCAATGTATATTTCATAAGAATTTGTAAATAACAGTGGACTAATATTGAACGATATGTAGTTGTAATTATGCGCAAAAAAAAAAAAAAAAACAGCTCTGAGTTTCTCTCTGGCACTTTCATTTACGTTTCTTTCCCTATCAATGCTACCAATACTACGGGTAATCCTGCCATTTACTACATCATTTATCTATTGTACCAAAACGACCGAACCGTAGTCTTGGTAGAGCGCAACTATAGTCACAAGTAACAACATTCAACGCCTTGAGCCATCTATTGGCAAAGTTCGAACATCTTTCTAAGAATCTTGTATCACGTTATTGACATACACATCTTGTTAGGTTGAAATTTTCTCTGAGCACAACCGTTTCCACTTCTCACGTATGGCTCTGAGCACTATCGACTTAACTTCTGAGGTCATCAGTCACCTAGAACTTAGAACTAATTAAACCTAACTAACCTAAGGTCATCACACACATCCATGCCCGAGGCAGGATTCGAACCTGCGACCGTAGCGGTCGCTCGGTTCCAGACTGCAGCGCCTAGAGCCGCACGGCCACTCCGGCCGGCACAGGGTGTTGTGTGTCATAATGTTCTCAGTAACGACTCAATGCAATGTGCACATCTTGAACGTCAGCTAACAACAGCTCAACCGGCGTTGAAAAATAAACCAAAAAATTTTTTTTGATGAAACTAGACTCTACTGAGATTTTTAACAAGAAAATGAGAAAGTCGTTGAAGTAACATGAAATTTCTGTCTTGATAGCACAACTGGTGAGACGTTAACCAAATCTTACCTTCTTAAAACAATCAGAATTGTTTTTGGAGAAGATAGTTTCACTGACGTCCTAATTTTTCTTGTGACTTTCATCAGATAAAAAAAGTTAGATTTGAAGAGTTTTCTTCAAGGGAAAATAGTTTTATTACGTATTTAAGTAAGACTTCTTCTATTTTTGGCTATCAAGTCCTTTGAGAAACTATAGTTTTATATTAGTCTACATTTGATAACCCTTTTTACGTAAGTGTAGATTGCAGATTGTTGTCAAACAAAGTTTTTTGAGAGAATCCAAAAAATTACTAAATACGAGGTGCATTCAAGTTCTAAGGCCTCCGATTTTTTTTCTAATTAACTACTCACCCGAAATCGATGAAACTGGCGTTACTTCTCGACGTAATCGCCCTGCAGACGTACACATTTTTCACAACGCTGACGCCATGGTTCCATGGCAGCGGCGAAGGCTTCTTTAGGAGTCTGTTTTGACCTCTGGAAAATCGCTGAGGCAATAGCAGCACGGCTGGTGAATGTGCGGCCACGGAGAGTGTCTTTCATTGTTGGAAAAAGCCAAAAGTCACTAGGAGCCAGGTCAGGTGAATAAGGAGCATGAGGAATCACTTCAAAGTTGTTATCACGAAGAAACTGTTGCGTAACGTTAGCTCGATGTGCGGGTGCATTGTCTTGGTGAAACAGCACACGCGCAGCCCTTCCCGGACGTTTTTGTTGCAGTGCAGGAAGGAATTTGTTCTTCAAAACATTTTCGTAGGATGCACCTGTTACCGTAGTGCCCTTTGGAACGCAATGGGTAAGGATTACGCCCTCGCTGTCCCAGAACATGGCACCATCATTTTTTCAGCACTGGCGGTTACCCGAAATTTTTTTGGTGGCGGTGAATCTGTGTGCTTCCATTGAGCTGATTGGCGCTTTGTTTCTGGATTGAAAAATGGCATCCACGTCTCATCCATTGTCACAACCGACGAAAAGAAAGTCCCATTCATGCTGTCGTTGCGCGTCAACATTGCTTGGCAACATGCCACACAGGCAGCCATGTGGTCGTCCGTCAGCATTCGTGGCACCCACCTGGATGACACATTTCGCATTTTCAGGTCGTCATGCAGGATTGTGTGCACAGAACCCATAGAAATGCCAACTCTGGAGGCGATCTGTTCAACAGTCATTCGGCAATCCCCCAAAACAATACTCTCCACTTTCTCGATCATGTCGTCAGACCGGCTCGTGCGAGCCCGAGGTTGTTTCGGTTTGTTGTCACACGATGTTCTGCCTTCATTAAACTGTCGCACCCACGAACGCACTTTCAACACATCCATAACTCCATCACCACATGTCTCCTTCAACTGTCGATGAATTTCAATTGGTTTCATACCACGCAAATTCAGAAAACGAATGATTGCACGCTGTTCAAGTAAGGAAAACGTCGCCATTTTAAGTATTTAAAACAGTACTCATTCTCGCTGCTGGCGGTAAAATTCCATCTGCCGTACGGTGCTGCCATCTCTGGGACGTATTGACAATGAATGCGGCCTCATTTTAAAACAATGCGCATGTTTCTATCTCTTTCCAGCCTGGAGAAAAAAAAATTGGAGGCCTTAGAACTTGAATGCACCTTGTAAGTAAACGTGGGTGGGCATGAAATACCTTGGTATTGCAATTTGGAAATTTGTGGTAAGGTCTTATGGGACCAAACTGAAGAGGTCGTTGGTCCCTAAGCTTACACACTACTTAATCTAACTTAAACTAACTTACGCTAAGGTCAACACACACACACACACACACACACACACACACACACACACCGATGCCAGAGGCAGGACTCGAACCACCGAAGGGGGCAGCCGTGCGGACCGTGACAAGACGCCTGAGATCGTGTGACTACACTGCGCGGCTCTGGGGTTGCGAAAGTGGACACCAGGTAGAAAGAGATGGAACCACTGCTCCAGCCTATCATGTAACTGTGGAAGAATACTTACAAAAATTAACAACATTATCTCACACAACATTTTACCAGTTGGGTTACTGAGAAGGCCAACCTTAGGTGATGACAAGTAATGGCCCTTACAAACGTGAACATCTCACTTCCTTTGGGTTGACACAGTTCATCTAGGAAGATATACCAGTGAGCAGATATCTAGAATGAGATTTTCACTCTGCATCGGAGTGCGCGCTGATATGAAACTTCCTGGCAGATTAAAACTGTGTGCCAGTTTGAGACTCGAACTCGGGAACTTTGCTTTTTGCGGGCAAGTGCTCTACCAACTGGGCTTCCCAAGCACGACTCACGCCCCGTCCTCACAGCTTTACTTCTGCCAGTACCTCGTCTCCTACCTTCCAAACTTTACAGAAGCTCTCCTGCAAACCTTGCAGGACTAGCACTCCTGAAATAAAGGATATTGCGGAGTCATGGCTTAGCCACAGCCTGGTGGATGTTTCCAGAATGAGATTTTCACTCTGCAGTGGGGTATGCGCTGATATGAAACTTCCTGGCAGATTAAAACTGCGTGCCGGACCGAGACGCGAACTCGGGACCTTTGCCTTTCGCGGGCAAGTGCTCTACCAACTGAGCTACCCAAGCACGACTCACGTCCCGTCCTCACAGCTTTATTTCCGCCAGTACCTCGTCTCCTACCTTCCAAGCTGTGAGGACAGGGCGTGAGTCGTGCTTGGGTAGCTCAGCTGCTAGAGCACTTGCCCGCGAAAGGCAAAGGTCCCGAGTTCGAGTCTCGGTCCGGCACACAGTTTTAATCTGCCAGAAGTTTCAGTTAGCAGATATACTTGGTAGTGCGTGCTAGTTGTTACTTGTGTCGAATCATTGTATAGCAGCAACATGGTAAATAAGAACAGGAACATCTTAACGTAGATGGCTTGTGGAGGGACACAGGTTGTGAATTCATAAAATGTGAATTACAACTGTGACAAATCACAACTTAAAATAACAGTTACCGAAAAATAAAATTAACAGAAATCACTGTGTAAGTAGGCTGTTTAGGTTTTTATGTTGGTAACGTCACGTAGCGCTCTGTATGAAAATCACTGACTGTACTGTGTGCAGTCTGTGGCTGGTTGGCATTGTTGAAATATTCGCTATTGTAGTGGTGGGCAGTTGGATGTGAACAGCGCGTAGCGTTGCGCAGTTGGACGTGAACCGCCAGCAGTGGTGGATGTGGGGAGAGAGATGGCAGAATTTTGAGAGCGGACTATCTGGACGTGTGAACTTCAGAGAGAGTAATTTGTAAGACTGGATGTCATGAACTGATATATTCAGGGTGTTACAAAAAGGTACGGCCAAACTTTCAGGAAACATTCCTCACACACAAAGAAAGAAAATATGTTATGTGGACTTGTGTCCGGAAACGCTTACTTTCCATGTTATAGCTCATTTTATTACTTCCCTTCAAATCACATTAATCATGAAATGGAAACACACAGCAACAGAACGTAGCAGCGTGACTTCAAACACTTTGTTACAGGAAAGGTTCAAAATGTCCTCCGTTAGCGAGGATACATGCATCCACCCTCCGTCGCATGGAATCCCTGATGCGCTGATGCAGCCCTGGAGAATAGCGTATTGTATCACAGCCGTCCACAATACGAGCACGAAGAGTCTCTACATTTGGTACCGGGGTTGCGTAGACAAGAGCTTTCAAATGCCCCCATAAATGAAAGTCAAGAGGGTTGAGGTCAGGAGAGCGTGGAGGCCATGGAATTGGTCCGCCTCTACCAATCCATCGGTCACCGAATCTGTTGTTGAGAAGCGTACGAACACTTCGACTGAAATGTGCAGGTGCTCCATCGTGCATGAACTACATGTTGTGTCGTACTTGTAAAGCCATATGTTCTAGCAGCACAGGTAGAGTATCCCGTATGAAATCATGATAACGTGCTCCTTTGAGCGTAGGTGGAAGAACATGGGGCCCAATCAAGACATCACCAACAATGCCTGCCCAAACGTTCACAGAAAATCTGTGTTATGACGTGATTGCACAATTGCGTGCGGATTCTCATCAGCCCACACATGTTGATTGTGAAACTTTACAAGTTGTTCACGTTGGAATGAAGCCTCATCCGTAAAGAGAACATTTGCACTGAAATGAGGATTGACACATTGTTGGATGAATCATTCGCAGAAGTGTACCCGTGGAGGCCAATCAGCTGCTGATAGTGCCTGCACACGCTGTACATGGTACGGAAACAACTGGTTCTCCCGTAGCACTCTCCATACAGTGACGTGGTCAACGTTACCTTATACAACAGCAACTTCTCTAACGCTGACATTAGGGTTATCGTCAACTGCACGAAGAATTGCCTCGTCCATTGCAGGTGTCCTCGTCATTCTAGGTCTTCCCCAGTCGCGAGCCATAGGCTGGAATGTTCCGTGCTCCCTAAGACGCCGATGAATTGCTTCGAACGTCTTCCTGTCGGGACACCTTCGTTCTGGAAATCTGTCTCGATACAAACGTACCGCGCCACGGCTATTGCCCCGTGCTAATCCATACATCAAATGGGCATCTGCCAACTCCGCATTTGTAAACATTGCACTGACTGCAAAACCACGTTCGTGATGAACACTAACCCGTTGATGCTATGTACTGATGTGCTTGATGCTGGTACCGTAGAGCAATGAGTCGCATGTCAACACAAGCACCGAAGTCAACATTACCTTCCTTCAATTGGGTCAACTGGCGGTGAATGGAGAAAGTACAGTACATACTGACGAAACTAACATGGAAATTAAGCGTTTCCGGACACATGTCGACATAATATCTTTTCTTTATTTGTGTGTGAGGAATGTTTCCTGAAAGTTTGGCCGTAGCTTTTTGTAACACCCTGTATATTGTGACTTTTGAACACTATTAAATTAAATACATTGTTTGTTCTCTATCAAAATCTTTCATTTGCTAACTATGCCTATCAGTAGTTAGTGCCTTCGGTAGTTAGAATCTTTTATTTAGCTGGCAGTAGTGGCGCTCGCTGTATTGCAGTAGTTCGAGTAACGAAGATTTTTGTGAGGTAAGTGATTCGTGAAAGGTATAGGTTATTGTTAGTCAGGGCCATTCTTTTGTAGGGATTTTTGAAAGTCAGATTGCGTTGCGCTAAAAATATTGTGTGTCAGTTTAGTGTTGATCAGAATAAGTAAAGAGAGTAATGACTGAGTACGTTCAGTTTTGCTCAGCTGTTTGAAAATCAAATAATGTAGAGGCTTACCAGCACAGTAATTCACTAATTTTTCTAAGGGGACGTTTCAACTGTTACTGGAAAGTCACAGTGTAGCCCATCCCTGCTGGTGGACGCGAGATAAGGCCGCGGCCGTGTTTTTGGGTTGGGGGACGGGCGTCGGAGGCGGCAGCTGGCTGGTGTGCCTGGCGGCCGTCCGTCAACCTCGGCGTTCCGCGGGGGCCGATAAGCGAGCCGCTGGTGGGCGGGCGAGTGCTCCGCGCTGTTTACGCGAGGCAAAAGGCGAGGCGCGCTTCGCGGCCGAGATGGCCGACGCAGATTGGCGGGCCGCCGCTTTATTAAATATGGATGAAGCCGGCCGGGATCGAGATTAGATTGGGGCGCAGCTCCTCCCCTCCCCCCCCCCCCCCCCGTCCTCCATCATCCTCCTCCCCATCCTGTGGGGTAGGTTAGGGACGTAGTGAAACGCGCGGGAGCCCATAAACGATACGGCTCGCAGGCGTTCGGAAAAAAGGAACCCGCAGAAGTAGCGGTTGCGGCGATGCAAAAGGAGAAGGCAGGAGGAGAGGCGGCCTCTTGAGAGTGCTCTCCGGCCACCGGCTGTCATAAACGGGAGGAATACGCCGCGGGCGAAATTAACATCTCAAATTGACTCCAGCGCACGGGTCGTTAGCGGCCGGCTCTTTCTTTGCCTGAATGCAGGATAGTGCAGGAAAACCGAATGGTTGCTGCAGTGGTACACTCCCTGCCGTTCCAGAGACTTTTCCGACAAAGTGGTTTGCTGAATTAGAATAACCAGTCTGAAAGTACAGGGAGGTCCATTGATAGTGACCTGGACAAATATCTCACGAAATAAGCGTCACACGAAAAAACTACAAAGAACGAAACTCGTCTAGCTTGAAGGGGGAAACCAGATGGCGCTATGGTTGGCCCGCTATATGGCGCTGCCATAGGTCAAACGGTTATCAAGTGCGTTTTTTTTAAATACGAACTCCCATTTTTTATTACATATTCGTGTAATACGTAAAGAAATATGAATGTTTTAGTAGGACCACTTCCGGAAAAGGTCGCTATCGTGTTGATGTATGGCTGTTGTGATAAAAATGCCCTACGGGCGTGTGCTATGTATGCTGCTCGGATTCAGGACGACATCATCCAAGTGTCCGGACCATTCGCCGGATAGTTACTTTATTTAAGGAAACAGAAAGTGTTCAGCCACGTGTGAAACGTCAGCCACGACCTGCAACAAATGATGATGCCCAAGTAGGAGTTTTAGCTGCTGTCGCGGCTAATCCGCACATCAGTAGCAGACAAATTGCGCGAGAATCGGGAATCTCAAAAACGTCGGTGTTAAGAATGCTACATCAACATCGATTGCACCCGTTCCATATTTCTATGCTCCAGGAATTGCATGGCGACTACTTTGAATGTCGTGTACAGTTCTGCCACTGGACACAAGAGAAATTACGGGACGATGACAGATTTTTTGCATGCGTTCTATTTAGCGACGAAGCATCATTCGCCAACAGCGGTAACGGAAACCGGTATAATATGCACTACTGGGCAACGGAAAATCCACGATGGCTGCGACAAGTGGAACATCAGCGACCTTGGCGGGTTAATGTATGGTGCGGCATTATGGGAGGAAGGATAATTGGCCCCCAATTTTATCGATGGAAATCTAAATGGTCCAATGTATGCTGATTTCCTACGTAATGTTCTACCGATGTTACTACAAGATGTTTCACTGCATGACAGAATGGCGATGTACTTCCAACACGATGGATGTCCGGCACATAGCTCGCGTGCGGTTGAAGCGGTATTGAATAGCATATTTCATGACAGGTGGATTGGTCGTCGAAGCACCGGACCATGGCCCGCACGTTCACCGGATCTGACGTCCCCGGATTTCTTTCTTTGGGGAAGGTTGAAGGATAATTGCAATCGTGATCCACCGACAACTCCTGACAACATGCGTCAGCGCATTGTCAATGCATGTGCGAACATTACGGAAGGCGAGCTACTCGCTGTTGAGAGGAATGTCGTTACACGTATTGCCAAATGCACTGAGGTTGACGGACATCATTTTGAGCATTTATTGAATTAATGTGAGATTTACAGGTAATCACGCTGTAACAGCATGCGTTCTCACAAATGATAAGTTCACAAAGGTACATGTATCACATTGGAACGACCGAAATAAAATGTTCAAACGTACCTACGTTCTGTACTTTAATTGAAAAAACCTACCTGTTACCAACTGTTCGTCTAAAATTGTGAGCCATGTGTTTGTGACTATTACAGCGCCATCTATCACTAAGCGAAGAAAGTGGTCCAACTAAAACATTCATATTTCTTTACGTACTACACGAATATGTAATAAAAAGGGGGTTCCTATTTAAAAAAAACGCTGTTTATATCCGTTTGACCTATGGCAGCGCCATCTAGCGGACCAGCCGTAGCGCCATCTGGTTCCTCCCTTCTAGCTAGACAGGTCTCTTTCTTTGTAGTTTTTTCGTTTGACGCTTATTTCGTGAGATATTTGGCCCGATCACGATCAGTGGACCACTTGTAAGTAGACTGTTTATGTTTTCTTATTGGCAACGTTACGTAGCGCTCTGTATGAAAATCACTGGCTGTGCTGTGTGCAGTCTGTGGCTAGTTTGCATTGTTGTCTGCCATTGTAGTGTTGGGCAGCTGGATGTGAACAGCGCGTAGCATTGCGCAGTTGGAGGTGAGCCGCCAGCAGTGGTGGATGTGGGGAGAGAAATGGCAGAGTTTTGAAATTTGTAAGACTGGATGTCATGAACTGCTATGTATATTATGATTTTTCAACACTATTAAGGTAAATACATTGTTTGTTCTCTATTAAAATCTTTCATTTGCTAACTATGCCTATCAGTAGTTAGTGCCTTCCGTAGTTTGAATCTTTTATTTAGCTGGCAGTAGTGGCGCTCGCTGTATTGCAGTAGTTCGAGTAACGAAGATTTTTGTGATGCAAGTGATTTGTGAAAGGTATAGGTTAATGTTAGTCAGGGCCATTCTTTTGTAGGGATTATTGAAAGTCAGATTGCATTGCGCTAAAAATATTGTGTGTCAGTTTAAGGACAGTCATGTATAATTGTTCTAAGGGGATGTTTCACACTCTGTATATACGACATTCATGACGGGTACTATGAAGAAGTATCTTTACTCTTTAATGGTTTTTGTCGGTGACACGTTCAATGATTTTTAGATGGAGCTGTGATCTCCACACTCGCAATACACGACACTAAAATAATTTTCATATAGATTTTGCCTCCTTATCTAAGGTTCAGAATGGTGTCATATGCTCTCTTGAGGAGATATCCGACAAGCTCCCGTATAACACCGTCATAATCTTGTTACACTTTCCAGCCACTGGTCGGGTATGTTTGGAACATAACTCAGTACATCGCTGTCTGTCCTCTCATTGTCTCTCCATGTTGGTCCACTGTTTACTCTCTTTCGCACGCAGCCCTACTGTTCGTTACAGCCACCAGTCTCTTCGTCTTCCTCTTCGTCTTGGTCTCTGTCTTTTTTCCTTTCCTTTCCTTTCATCTCGTGTGTCTTTCTGAGTGTCCCCCTCTCCTCCATTCGTTTAGCAAGTGCATACCATCTAAGCCCTCGTTCTCTACCCTATGCTATAACTGACCCTCCTTCACTGTTTGCCTAATCCTACGATTCCTTAAACTGTCCATCTTAGACCAGTACTTTGTCTCAAAAAAATCATCTTCTATTTTGCTTCTCTCTCTTCCTTTCATTACCCAGATTTTCGGGACATGCATAGTACACCTGAAATATAAACCATGTGCTGCTTTTAGGAACGCCCTTGCTCCGTATCAAGCTTCAACAAAAAGCAAGAAATTGGGCATTTAAAAGTAAATTAAAAACGTATATCATAAGTGACTTCTAGAAATTATCTTAATATCTAGAATAATGGATTTAAAAGTTTTGTCGGCTACCTGGAAAGTTTCAATGTTCATTGTAAACATTCCGAGAAGCAGTAATGTCCTATAAGTACGATTCTGTACATGTGAATGTAACTAACTGTTCTGTTCGGAAAAATACGAATTTAATCAATCTATGTTAAGCTGGGTCAGCTCGTGGTCTCTCGGTAGCGTTCTCGCTTCCTTAGCAGAGAATCCCGGGTTCGATTCCCGGTGGGGCCAGGTATTTTCACCTGCCCCAAGATGACTGGCTGTTGTTGTGTCGTCTTCATCTTCATCATTCATGCCCATTCACGGTCGGAGGAAAGCAACGGCAAACCACCTTCTTTAGTATCTTGCCTAGTACGGCGGTGCGGGTCTCCCGTCTCGTTTCCCTACGCTCTGTCAAGAAGCATGGGACTTCATTTCCATATTAAGCTGCATTACAAGATAAAGTGCAGCTACTTAATACAATGGCGTGCTGAAAAGTAATGCATCCGAATTTTTTAAAGCTTTTTAAAGAAAACAAACACTATTCCACAGTGCTCCGTTCATGGACCCTTCCTCTTTATTATCTATGTTAATGACTTCTCAAACTTTATAGCCTGAAAAATGTTTTATATTCTGATGATATGACCATGATCTCCACAGGTGAGAGTATGCAAGAGGTGGTAAACAAAAATAATGAACTTCTTGAAAACTGTAGGGTGTGGTGTATTGCTAACGAGCTATGTATAAACAACACAAAAACAGAGGAAATTTATTTTAATCTGAAGGTGCAGAAAGAAGAGAATCACAGTGTAGAGCTACTGGGACTAAAAATAAACCAAAGGTTCTCATGGGATGACCATATAAGCTATCTGACAGGCAAACTTGCATGCGTAATATTCCTGCTGTATAAACTAAGAAATTCTCTCAGTAAAAGTTTTTTGATGCTTTGCTACTACGCATTCTTTCAGTGACAGCTACAATATGGGATTCTGTTATGGGGTAAATCATCAGGCATAAACTGTGTATTCAAATGGCAAAAAAAGCAAACATAATGACACTCCCAAGTCTCTATATGTGTAACTGCTTAATATACGTAAAAAAATATGAAACAATTTACACAGAGAAAGAATTTACATTTGCACAACACTCGAAACAACTGCATGCTTGATATACCATATTCTAGGCTGTCACTGACACACAACAGTCACAAACACCTAAGTCTAAAGTTATATAATAAATTCCCATAGTCCAACAAAACCCTCACCCACTTTAAATTTAAGGAGGTATTAGACACATGGCTCAAAAATAAGGCATATTACTCAATTGAAGAATATCTTGGAACTAATTTGAAAGGAATGTACAAACAATGAAATAATGTAACTATCATTAACTAAATGTGTAAAACTGTATAATTAATTCTTGAACGTAAATTGTATAATGATTATTGCTGAAATTGTCTGATCAGTAAGAAGTTTATGTGTTTATATGTATTTATGTATATGTAAAATGATGATGTGAGTAAAATGTGCAAATTACTAACTACTAAAATGATTTATGTATATGTATGCATAATGTATAATATAAAAATTAGTAACAACTATACTTATATGTAATATGTAAAATATATTTTCACGAAGCCAATCAGTAGTTAAGTCCCATAGTGCTCAGAGCCATTTGAACCATTTTGACGAAGCCAACTATGTGGTAAACATGCTGAACGGCTAATAAATAAACATATGAAACATATTAGTATTCTACATATTTATTATTCATGTCTACACGTTTCTAGTCCTCTACCGCTATAAGGCTCCGAATTGTACGGTGTAACATGTCGGTGAGCGAGAAATACTGTGCTATAATCGAGTTTCGAATTCGAAGAGTTTGTCCACACATGGAGCACTCTCGCACCAAATCTCACATGAGCGCTGTGACATCTGCAACAGTCCGTTTGGTTTACTGTGATCGATCATCCTCCACACTGTTTCGACTTTACCCTATCCGATTTTTATCTGTTTCCAAAACTTAAACAACACCCTCGAGGACATCACTTTGATAGCGATGAAGCAGTGAAAGTAGAGCTAAGGTTGTGGCTTCGTCAACAAAGTCAGACATGCTAAGGCGACGATATTAACAAGCTGGTCTCTCGTTGGAATAAAACGTGTTCGTCGTCAAATTGAGAAACAAATATGTAGACATGAAGAGGGGCATGAAAGGGAAGCAGTGGTTGAGAAGGTAGAGAGACAGGGCTGTAGCCTACCCTGCTGTTATTCAATTTGTACATTGTGCAGGCAGTAGGGGAAACACAATGAAAAATTGTTGTAGGAATTAAGGTCTAGGGGGAAAAAATAAAAACTTTTACGTTTGCCGATGACTTTGTGATTTTGTCAGACAGCAAACGACCTTTCCCGCTTTTCTGGACCTAGATTTTTATATGGAACTGTGTTTAATTGTGTGTTGTTGTACAGTATGATTCAGAGAATCGGTAAATTGAAAAAATTAAATACTGTTATGAATAATGATTTAAATAAATTTATTTATGTCATTTAATAGTAAAAATATGCAGTTTAAGAATAAATGAAGTAATTTATTTCTTGAATAAGACATCTTGCTAGCGTGCTCCATTTCTGCGCTAACATTCCTTCACTCTTGTAGATAAACTGCACATTGTTCGAAATAACATATCAATAGGAATTTAACCAATTGCTTCTCGAATTTTAGTTTTTATTCTTGTGTTGTAGCATGTCGACCGCGATACACTTAGCTCTCAAGCTGATCCCACAAGGATCTCCGGCAGGCTGACATATCAGGACGTCACCGTTTCTAGAAATTATACGGTTGCCAAACTACGGGTGTGCAGCAGCCATCGATATTCATTCTGTGTGTGAATTGATCCGCCTTGCTGAAACTAGCCTTTGTCAGTAATTCTTGGAAATGTTTGTAGTTTTTCCGCGGCAGATATTTCGAGCAAGGTAACGGATCCATCCGATGTGATTGTAGTCTTAAGGTAATTCTCATCCTCAAAAAAATAAGGGCCTTACGACGACGCAGCTAACCATGCGGTACCTTCGTTGCTGGGCAATGAACATTTCTGTAACATTTTCTTGTGCCTAATAACGAAAATCATGTTTATCACAATTCCATTAAGAAGGTCATGGGCTTCGTCCGACATCTACAGGTTGCTAACAAGTCCGGTATCGGCGTTAAAACTTTCCAAACACTCGTTCACAGAATTTTCGTTGCATTAGGTGATCCCTGGGTTTCAATACCTTAACGGCCTGCAACTTTTGTGGGTGGTAATGCATGTTGTGTATCAACATTCTTCCAACACTTGAATTATGCGGCCGGCCGCTGTGACCGAGTGGTTCTAGGCGCTTCAGTCCAGAACCGCGCTGCTGCTACGGTCGCATGTTCGAATCCTGCCTCGGGCGTGGATGTTTGTGATGTTCTTAGATTAGTTAGGTTTAAGTAGTTCTAAGTCTAGGGGACTGATGACCTGAGAAGTTGAGTCCCATAGTGCTCAGAGCCATTTGAACCATTTGAACTATGCAACTGTAAAGACTAAGCGTAAGACGGACTGAACGATGTGAGCTACTTATAACAGCTGCTCGAACAGCTTCTATACTGTCCAGTGGTCGTACTTGCCTGGTGGTTTCTTTATCATTGCTGAATCTGTTTCGTAAACACAGGTGATGATGGAACGTGATCGTCGCGTTAAACTGAAGTGATGGAGAAATTATCTACTTGCAGCTACAAAACTGTCACTGTTTTTGTAAAACACTTTGATGGTAAAAGCGCGTCGCAGACGAGTCCCAAGTATACAGGTTAACTAACTGGGAAGATGGCGTGATCTTATTTCTATTTGTTATTCAATGTCAACAATCGCCCAGTGCTACCAACACAGTTTTGAGAATTTATAAAACGATACTGGCTTTATTCATAGGTACTGATTCGGTGTCCTGTTACTTGCGGTCGTAAGGTAAGCGCTCTGTTACGTTTGCCGCCCGTAATCGCAGCAGGATGGCAGCAGACCGTATTATTCGTTTCGGACCTCTTGATAAGTATGGAAGTGTGATTACGCATGTCAATCACATCGCGATTACGGGCAGCATGGGGTTCACGCCTGAGCCTCAGGACGTGCGCTAGCAGCGCATGTCGGGTGTTTCAAGCGTCAACTTCGCGTCTTAATATCTCGGGATGTAATGAGAATATTGCGATGCAATCAACGCCATTGTGTATGTGCTTTGTCATGCTACGGATTGCTGAAGAAAAAATATAGGAGGTCCATTTAAAAAAACATAAGTTTTTGTTAAAAAACACATATGCTTTCGTTTTAGAATGTTTCCAAATATGTACATTCATGGGCCCCAGCCCTACATTGATACCGCTGAAAGTCGTTTTCCAACAGCTGTTATTGTTTGAGAGATATTTTGGGTGTACAAGATAGCTGGGACACCCTGTATATTTACATATAATACTTGTACTTTGTTAGAAATTATGAGCCCAATCTCTGCCAACGTCACAAGGCTGCTAGAGTTTCGGAGGGGAGGGGGGCGGGAGAGGATACACGTCGCAATAATGATGATGGAGGCCCTCAGCACTCGTGTAGATTGACATTGGTATTTAGTAACACATTGTGTGATACCATTCTCAGGCATTAGTTCCCAGCCCTGGATCCCAATTGTGTATGAACAAATATGTAATTAGCAATTCATAAAGGTCTTTCTACATTAATAATAGTTTACGATTGCATAGTGATAAAGGTCTTTCTACATTAATAATAATTTACACTTGCTTACAATTCTTATATGATGTACAGTCTCAAGGAAACTCAGATAGTACTATGGCGATGTTGAAATGGGTCAGTGCCACAACAAATGATATTGCGCAACTAGATGCTGATGGTGATGAGGAGATGATCTCTTCATTGAGAAACATGCTTCAATTAGAGTCCAATGATGAGGAGATGAAATTTGCATGAAATAATACTGACACAAACAGGACCAAAAATTATTTACACTTATATGATTCTTACCTGTTGTGTTTCTTATCTCCCTTGGAATTATCACACACAAGCCTTTTAGTATGTGCGGAGCGGGACTGTACGAGGACCAGAGACATGTCATTCATGATGGAGACGGCCCCCAGCTCTCATGTACACGAGTATTTGGTAAAACATTGTATGACACTTACATATGATTCTTATCTGTTGTGTTTGTTTTCTCCCTTGGAATAATCACGCACAATACTTACCTGTTTCGTTTTTCCTCAGGAATTTTGGAATTATCAGGATGGGTTCTTACATCAAATGCCCAGTAGAGACCATCGACGTCATCGTGGTCACCTCGGCCAACCTCGTCACGACCGCATCAGCCTGGAGTGTCGACATCACGATAACTCGTCCTGGACTGTCGCCATCTTCTGTTTATTCTGATCCACCAGCTAGCAGCAGCTGCTTGTTTTGTCCAATAAGTGTCAATGAACTTCAGGTACATCATGCCACAACTTTGTCTTACTCGGTGATTAGAGCTGCATTTTGGGACATAACTTTATACGCTAACAGTGATAATTATACAGTTGGATACCGCAATCTGATCCGTTTCTTAAATGTATCATTTTGGAAAGTGAGCTTCCTAAAATCGAGAACAATTTGCAGTATCACACCATTAAGTGCAGTGCAGTGTTATGCAGGGAACTCATGCAGCCACAAAAAGTAATGGTGACGATGTCGAAAAACAAATCATTGTGCATATTTGGGGGGGGGGGGGAGGGAGAGGGAAGTAGCAAGATGTCCCAGAGTACCTTGGTTTTTGAGTATGTTTAAGATTTCACCTTCAGTGTCATACAGATCAAATTCGAACTGCAGGAAAGAGGGTCTGGTAGAGTTCTAAGTAGAGAACCTCACTTGGACATTCATTCACATGACTCTGATCCATTAAATGGAGGGTCCCCCTATATCCCTCTTCCAGAGGATATAGCTGTTAAAAAGGGGTTGCTGAAGTCCAAAATAATGATGACTCTCTCTGTACGTCCATCTTTTCAGAGATGGTTGAGGAACTCGGCTGTTCAGTAAATAACGTCAAATCAAACTTGTATCTGTAGATTTCTGCTTAATACAGATACCAGTCTAGCCCCCTATTTTGACCGGGACCGAGGTTGGAATCTTCCTACATGTCGGCCACGGTGCCTGAAGATGGCGTAGTAAATCACCGGAACTTGTAACCAAATGAAGTAACAGTTTGGAAATTAGACGGCTGAAAGGTGTTTGATTTGACATACTGTAATGATGACTTCTGCTTTGTGTGGTTACTTTGGCTTGTGAAAGAAATATTAAACAAAATTCTAAACGAATGAGTAAGTACCAGATGTTTCATGTTTGTAGGCATTATAAATTTGATGGTGGTGGTTTCCCTGTGAAACTCCAGGATGTACCTAAATTTTGGAGACAGACTCCTGATATACCCACTCACGTTAACAACCTGGGGGATAGGAAGCCAGAGGAGCGTAAAGTAGTTGCACCCCTTCACTTCTCCAATTTGCCGGGCAATGGCAGAAACATGTAGATTTGTTGTCATTGTTTCAGAGGGAAATATAACACCACTGCTGCATAAAAACATATCCTTCCTAATTTTCTCTGAATTGTCAAGACATTATGCCACATAACATATTTATCCTAAGTGACTGAACCCCATTACTACAAGCAGTCAATTAACACAGTACCTGCTGGTTTGCTGCACACAAGATCTGGTACATGTGAAGCATTCCTTCCAGGGCGAATAAGTACACAAAATTTAAGAAATTTCACCACTTGGAGCGTGTCCCCCTTTGTTGTGTATGCTGACTTTGACTACCTCCTAGCTCTTGTGACGCTCTGTGAGAGTGACCCCAGTACCTTCACAGAGCAACACATCTACACATACATATATATGACTAGTCTACTGTTCACAATTGACTGCCTGACAGAAGGTTCATTGAACCATATTCAAGCTATTTCCCTGCCGATTCATTCCTGAACAGTGCGTTGGAAAAAAAACACCTAAATCTTTCTGTGCAAGCTCTGACTTCTCTTATTTTACTACAATGCTCATTTCTCCCCTGTAGATGGTTGCCAACAAAATAGTTTTCGAATTCAGAGAAAAAAGTTAGTGACTGAAGTTTCATGAGAAGGTCATTCTACAATGAAAAATGCCTTTATTTTAATGATTGTCGTCGTAACCCATGTATCACATCTGTGTCACTTCGTCCCCTATTTAGTGATAATAAAAAACAGGCTGCCTTTCTTTGAACTTTTTCGATATTCCCGTCCATCATATCTGATTCGGATCCCACACTGCTCAGCAGTACCCCAGAACAAGATGGACAAGCGTCTTTGGCAAACCTGTTACATCATCCAAGTTTTCTGCCAATAAATCACAGTCTTTGGTTTGCTTTCCCCACAACATTATGTATGCGATTTTTTTCAGTTCAGTTATTCATGATCGCAATCCCTAAGTATTTAGCTGAATCCACAGACTTTAAACTTGTGTGATTTATCATATAACCAGAATTTAGCGGATTTCTTTTAGTACTCATGTGGATGACTTCAATTTTTCGTTATATAGAGCCAACTGCCACTTTTCACATCGTACAGGTATCTTACCTAAGTCTTCTGCAATTAGTTTTGCTCCCCTGATGACTTTATGAGACTATAAATGATGGTATCATCTCCAAACAATCTAAGAGGGATGCTCAGGTTGCCTCCTAAATCGTTTATATAGACCAGGAATAGCAGAGGGTCTGTAACACTTCCCAGGGAAACACCAGATATCATTTCTGTTTTACTCGATGACTTTCCATCAGTTACTACGAACTACGACGTTTCTGGCAGGAAATCACGAATTTAGTCACACAGTTGAGACGATAAACCAGAGGCACACAATTTAATTAGATGTCGTTTGTGAGGAATGGTGTCACAAGCATTCTGGTAATTTAGAAATATGGAATCTGTTTGAGTATCTTTGTCGATAGCATTCATTACTTTACGTGAATAAAGAGCTGGTTGTGTTCCCAAGGACGGTATTTTCTGAGTCCATGTTGGCTATTTGTCAGTGAATAGTCTTTTTCGAAGTAACCCATATAGTTTGAACACAGTATATGTTCCAAAATCCTACTGAAAATCGACGATAGTGATACTTGTCTAATTCAGCAGATTACTCCTCTTTTCTTTCTTGAGTAATGGTGTGACCTGTGCAACTGTCGAGTGTTTCGCTATGGATCTTTTATAGAGAAAGTGATTGTAATGAATGCTAAGTTGGAGCCATTCTGTCAGCATGCTCTGAAAGTAAAGTCTCTGGTACACGAACTGGACCAAAGATCTTGCCTTTATTAAGTGATTTAAGGTGTTTCGGTACGCTGAGGGTATCTAAGTTACTCATGTTGGCAGTTGTCCTTGATTCAATTTGTGACATATTTACTTCGTCTTCTTTGGTGAGGGAATTTGGGAAAGCCGTTTTTGCCAATTCTGCTTTTGTGGCACCGCCAAAAGTAACGCTACCAGCAGTACATGCACCTTTGATTCCATAAGGAACTGTTGTACACAGCGACTGCATATTATTATAAAGAAGGATAGAAATACAGCAGTCAGTCACAATCCCATTGTTTTTTATTACCATAGCATAAGCAAATTTCAGCTGTAAATAGCCATCTTCAGTGCATCTGAGTCCATCAGAGTCCAACAAACTCCCAGCAGTACATGCACCACACGTCTTTAATGGTGCCCAGGCAGAAGGTTTTTTATGTCGTATATATTTTTTCATTTCTCGCATAAAATTGCCTTTAACATTGCTAACAGCACTAATCATTTAGGACCTTCATGGGAAGAAACAATTTGTTACCAGCGAAAGTATTATATACATTTGAACGAACCAAATATTAATTTGTTACGGTATATCACTGCTGTTCTTAATTACAAAAAACTCAAACCTCGATTCCCAGGCCCAGTCACACATATGTGTACAGTCTGAAATGAAACCACTCAGTATAAAAGAATCAATAGATATACACAGACTCAAAACCTCTCAATATTTAAAGAAGTTTTCGACATTAGTATCCATGTTACTAAAAAGAAGAAAGTGCAGTTTGCATTAAGTTGCATAACTCAGTTCTAAAAATAAATTGCTTGAGATTTTGCATATTGGGCCTCATGTATTGGTCTACAGCGGAGGAACCTGCGGTTACTACACTGATGAACAATACGTGAGGCAAAAACTGCCTACAGTGGAAGTAAGACGGGCCAATTACGGCAAGCATATTGCGCGCCAATATTCATGATATTCACCCGCAACAGCTAGTGGCAGCCGAGCCAACAACAGCCACCATCAGGTGCGCCATGCGTCTTTATAGGGGCATTCACGGGCCTTCGGGTCCACAGTTGTTAAATGTGTTAGAGATGTGTAAACCGCATTCATTATATTCTTGTTGATGTCACTCCGTGACCCTATAAATTTTATCTCTTTCAAGGCCGTGTGTTTCCTTGTGTTCCTAGTTAGAACACTAGTGGCAACGTCGAGGGTCGAATTTTCTTGTGTTTCTGATTTTGTGGTTTTCACGTCTTCCATGGACTCTTTACTCCAGTCACTTCCGCAACAACAGCAGGCACAGACGGCCATGTTGGAATTGTTGTTGGCTACGTTGACCCAGGATAAGCTGCTGGTTGTTTACAGGGAACCCCCAATGATGAATCGACAGAAGACTGGAACACATGAGAAGTGGCTTCGCAGACACTTCCTGGCGTTACAGGTAGTAGACATGGAGATCTGTAAGGATATCCTGGATGTCTCCACGTACTGTGCCAAGTAGCTCCTCTGAATCTCCTTCACTTTCTTTTGATGATATGTGGCTCTGCTGTCCTGCTATCACCACAAGTGTATGCATGTGGTCACTGTGAATGTTGAATTCTAGCAATGTTGCAAACAACTGCAGCAGTCATATCGAGCTCGAACAGCTGAGCTCCATGGCCTCAGTCCTATCGTTTCATCAGGGCGAAGTCTCAGGAGTCTTATGCATACACCATGGTCAGATACGCAATCATTTGTTTGGTCCCCAATAGGGAGGTGCGTCAACATGCCCTTCAGTTTGAGGACCATACGTTGGAAGAGGTTTTGAAAATTGCACAGTCATTCGAGGTCTCCCAAGATATGGGTCACTAATTAGAGGCTTGAAGTAATGTCACCGTTGTCGACAGCATGCAGCCCCAGAAAATGGACCCTAGTGCACTGGAGGAAGAGGAGGCAGCTGCAATACAAGCAAGCTGACATGGACTGTTTGCCCCAGAGGTAGGATGAGCAAACAAATTTATGACACACATCACCCTCAAACACACCACTCGCCCTCGCTGCTTCGGGCCAGTAGATTTACAAGGCCAGGTTAAGAGAGACCCTGATCGCTTATCGTCATTGGGAGTGGTTAGACTGATTTTCTCAAGTTAATGGGCTACGCCCTTATGGTCATACAGAAACCGTACAGTCAGCTTTGGCTTTGTGGTGACTTCAAGGTCACTATTAATGCACAGTGAGTCATAGAAACTTACCCCTGCCTTGCGTAGAGGTGTTCCTCACAAAGTTTGATTGGGGTCAGTTCTTTTCGAAAATCAATGTGACCAAAGCCTACTGACAGATTCCTTTGGATAGCGAATCAAAACAATTGCTTGTGCCTAATATGCCTTTCGGCCTCTGTTAGAAGCAACGGCTAATGTTGAAAGGTGGCTACACTGAGTCACAGCGCCAGAGATTGCGCCAAAGAGTATTATTCAGTCGCCTCCACTGGCAGTGCTTGTTGAGATGTGGTAGTGGAGAGTGCTTGTCGAGAAGTCGTCGTGGAGAGTGCATATTGAGAAGTGGCAGTAGGAGTTCCGATGTAGCCGTGACTAGTTGTGAGCATGTTGTATGCAGTTGTTCTGGTGGGCGAGACAGCCAATGCTGTTCGATTGCGGATGTTGTAATGATCAGAGTGTATGTTTCGTCAATATATATGAAGGTAATAATTTTTTTTATTTTTATTTCAGATGTCTTAAACAATGATGCCTCTTGGACACAGGTTCAGTCAACAAAGCATCTGGCTTGTGTTCATGTATTAGAGTATAATTCTGGTTTCTATGTGCAAGTATAGTATTTCAGTTTTATTTAATTAATTCAGTGTGAATGGTATTTAAAATATCTTGTCTTTTTGAGGAACAACCGTGCCAGATGTGTACGTTGAATCGCACTTCCACACACAGAACAGTTACACTTGTGCTTTGTTGTTCGTAGTTTTTGTTTCGTAGCTTTATAGTTGCTGGGGACTTAATTAATTAATTGTGTTAACGGAAATTTCCTTTCATTCTTGGTTGTTATTTTATGCAGTCAGATTGCGTACTAATACTAGTCAGGGCCAACCGGTTACGAGACTTCGTAGCCGGACATACAGCGACTGAAAATTAAAAGTATTTGCATTCTATATAATTAAGCCCCCATGCACGTGGCGACCGCTGCTTCGGATCGTCCCTTGGAATCTTCTGATAGTAAAAATAGCAGACAGTAGTATTGTTGTAGTAATTCGTAGTTTAGTAATTGTAGTCTATATTGCATGTGTAGATTTGGTAACTGAACATTTGTAGTTGTCTTGTTATTCTTTTAATGGTATTTTGGCAGAATTTTATTTTTGATGTCTTGTATACGGATTTGACAATTTTGTGCAATTATGAAGATTTCAATTGTTCGTTAATCGTGTTTGTCGGGAAGCATTTCGTGTGAATGGTATTGTTGGAGATAAAGTGTCATTGTGTGTAATTTTCGTATAGTGATGAGTTTTGTATGTTTTGTAAATGATTACGCGGTCGATGAAAAAGGCAAAAATGATGTACAGTGAGAATGACGAAATTGTTAACATGGCGAACTCGCCAACACATGAGAACGGTATGATGAATAATGAAGTAGAAAACAATTTAGTAAGTCGGGAAAGTAGTCCGGAACCAGTTCAAAATTTTTCACAATCAAAAAATTTTCAGAATTCGAGATTAACGACAGAAGATTCTGGAATAGTATCGAACACAGATAACTTTACGGCTATTTCGAAGGAAGTTAGTTTTGCGGGAAATGTTAGGGGTGAAAAGAATTTTAAACCAGTTAATATGGAGCAGTTGATGAGTGCAATATTTAATTTGGGATCTGAATTAAAAACAGTGGGATCACGGATGGGAACAATCGAAACACGGTTGGACTCACTGGGATCACAGTTAGGATCTGAATTAAAAACAGAGATGGGAACTTTGGCAACACGGTTAAAAACTGATATGGGAACAATGGAAACACGGTTAGACTCACAAATAGGAACAATTAAAACAGAGATGGAAACAATGGAAACACGGTTAGACTCACGAATAGGGACATGTTTCAAAAACATGAAAGATGAATTAAAAAATGAAATTAGAGAAGAAGTACAACCGATTTTGAATCGAGGAATCCGTACCAAATGACAGAATAAATAACTTAACACAATAGTATGAACAATTAACTACTAAATGTGTCAATACTGAAACCCGAGTCGCGACACTTACGGAAGACGTAAATAAACAGAAAGAACAAATAGGTGACTTATCGGAAAGAGTTGAGGAGATTGCAGATAAATTGACAAGTCTTAGTTTAAATGGGAACAGTGATTCAGATGATACAGCTCCATTGCCATTTGCAGAAACAGAAGAGTACCAGAACATAAATAAACATGTTGAAAATCAGGGAAAATTTAATGAACGTATTAAAAGGGAATTTGAGGCATTAGGAAAGCAAGTCAAACAAATTGAAAGCGAAATCGTAAGAAAAGACAGCAGAAGAAATTTAGAATCACAGATAGCAGAGGGGTTTGAAGAAAGTAATTTATTTCATTTACGAGAAGCAACAAGAGAGCGCCAGGCGCACGAACTTGACAATAATCGACATTGGGACAGGGACAGACGCGGTAGGTCTTTGTCGCCACGAGGAGAAAACTTTGACTATAAACACTTCTTAACTATTCGGAAATTTAAGATCTTTCGCAATTCTAAGAATGACGTACGTCCTTGTTCATGGTTAGATCAATTTATGTACGCACTTCCACCAAATTGGCCACTAAGTCACAAACTGGAATTTACACTCCTGGAAATTGAAATAAGAACACCGTGAATTCATTGTCCCAGGAAGGGGAAACTTTATTGACACATTCCTGGGGTCAGATACATCACATGATCACACTGACAGAACCACAGGCACATAGACACAGGCAACAGAGCATGCACAATGTCGGCACTAGTACAGTGTATATCCACCTTTCGCAGCAATGCAGGCTGCTATTCTCCCATGGAGACGATCGTAGAGATGCTGGATGTAGTCCTGTGGAACGGCTTGCCATGCCATTTCCACCTGGCGCCTCAGTTGGACCAGCGTTCGTGCTGGACGTGCAGACCGCGTGAGACGACGCTTCATCCAGTCCCAAACATGCTCAATGGGGGACAGATCCGGAGATCTTGCTGGCCAGGGTAGTTGACTTACACCTTCTAGAGCACGTTGGGTGGCACGGGATACATGCGGACGTGCATTGTCCTGTTGGAACAGCAAGTTCCCTTGCCGGTCTAGGAATGGTAGCACGATGGGTTCGATGACGGTTTGGATGTACTGTGCACTATTCAGTGTCCCCTCGACGATCACCAGTGGTGTACGGCCAGTGTAGGAGATCGCTCCCCACACCATGATGCCGGGTGTTGGCCCTGTGTGCCTCGGTCGTATGCAGTCCTGATTGTGGCGCTCACCTGCACGGCGCCAAACACGCATACGACCATCATTGGCACCAAGGCAGAAGCGACTCTCATCGCTGAAGACGACACGTCTCCATTCGTCCCTCCATTCACGCCTGTCGCGACACCACTGGAGGCGGGCTGCACGATGTTGGGGCGTGAGCGGAAGACGGCCTAACGGTGTGCGGGACCGTAGCCCAGCTTCATGGAGACGGTTGCGAATGGTCCTCGCCGATACCCCAGGAGCAACAGTGTCCCTAATTTGCTGGGAAGTGGCGGTGCGATCCCCTACGGCACTGCGTAGGATCCTACGGTCTTGGCGTGCATCCGTGCGTCGCTGCGGTCCGGTCCCAGGTCGACGGGCACGTGCACCTTCCGCCAACCACTGGCGACAACATCGATGTACTGTGGAGACCTCACGCCCCACGTGTTGAGCAATTCGGCGGTACGTCCACCCGGCCTCCCACATGCCCACTATACGCCCTCGCTCAAAGTCCGTCAACTGCACATACGGTTCACGTCCACGCTGTCGCGGCATGCTACCAGTCTTAAAGACTGCGATGGAGCTCCGTATGCCACGGCAAACTGGCTGACACTGACGGCGGCGGTGCACAAATGCTGCGCAGCTAGCGCCATTCGACGGCCAACACCGCGGTTCCTGGTGTGTCCGCTGTGCCGTGCGTGTGATAATTGCTTGTACAGCCCTCTCGCAGTGTCCGGAGCAAGTATGGTGGGTCTGACACACCGGTGTCAATGTGTTCTTTTTTCCGTTTCCAGGAGTGTATGTGTGGATATTTAGAAAACGAACCGGCGACGCGGATGCGCGCACTTATTAGAGATTGTAATAATCTAAATGATTTTTATCATGCATTTCTATCGGCATATTGGTCCGAAAACACGCAAGACAGAGTCAAACATAGTCTTATTATGCAGTGTAATTTTAAACAGTCTGAGTTCCACACGTCAGCAGAATACTTTGAAGACATGATTCGAAAGAATCAATTCCTGTCCAACCGTCACAGCCCAACTGAATTACTTCGCATTTGTTTAACTAAGCTGCCACAATCCATAAGACAAATTGCTTTAGCCGGAAGATGTAAAGACGATATTGAGACTTTTAAGACGTTGCTACAAGAACTTGAGTATGACAACGACGACGGAACTTCTTGTAATTTTTTCAGTAACAGTAATTACAATAGATTTTCAGAGAAAAGGAATAGTGATCGGAACGGACGTTATAGCGGTAATTTTGAAAATGACAGACGTAACAGACAGGACAATAGATACCAGCCTTATGACAATAACAGACGGTCTAACAGAAATTACACAGACAATTATAATGGAAATTCCTACCGGAATGATCAATCATACGGAAACAGTAATCGGTACCATCAAGACAGAAATAATTCATACAATAATAGGAATTCTTACTACAGAAATAACCAGGGTAGTAGATATAACAATAATTTCAGAAGTGACAGTCGAAATTACACAAGAAGTAGTCACGCAGATAGCCAGGAAAATAGAAATTTTAATAACAGACACAACCAAGAATTTACATGTAACAGACAGGAAGGACCTAATTGGCATCCTCCACGTGACAGAAATTCGGTGAGACAAGTGCAAATCGTAGAAATTGATCCGCGAAATGACGCGAATAATCAAAGACGTGACGCAAACAATCGACAATGACTTGTAGCTTCGGCTTCTGGCAGCAATATAGACGGTTCAGAAAGTAATGACACTACGACTTTACACTACGTACGCCTGGACGACATGAGAGACATTTTGCAAGACGAAAAGGAAAATAATGTAGACGCATTATTACATCCTGTTATTGAAGTATGTGTGGGTAAGAATAAGTTCACTGCAGTTTTAGATTCTGGGAGCCCATTGAATGTCATTAGTGAATCAGTTTTTCGTATATGTGTAAGAACTATTGCCTGTCCTGTGTTACCTGTTTCTAAAACTACAATTCGAGGCGCTATTTCTGGAAAAAGTGTGGAAGTCAAACAACAGACCAACTTAAATTTCATTTGTCAAGGATACGAATTTTCTGCTAATTTATTATTGTTCCATTACTCAGTACGCAAATTATATTATGTATGGAGTTTCTTAACGCACATAAGGCAATTTTAAACTTTAAAGAAGGAAGTGTGAATTTGACTGTTGCCGGAATGCCGAAAAGTTTGAAATTTTTCGAGTGTTTAACAAAATCTGTATCAGACACAAAATGCTTAAGGTTTCTTACTTCTGATGTTTTCGCTGAGCATTATGACGACAATGTGTTCATTCATGACAATGACAATAGATACAGAGACGCGATGGATGATATAATTAATAGCGAAGAATTAATTAATGAAAAGGTTAAGAAAGCTGAAGTGCCAGATGATATTGCAAGAGAAGAACTGCACCAAATTTTGACTTCACATGCTACAGTATTTAGTCATCACACAGGAACTATACAAGGCTTACAATATTTATTTAAAGTAAAAGAACACACACCATTTCGGGGGAAAACGTGCGCTATTCCTTTGGCTTACAGAGACAAGGTTAAGAGCGAACTTCAATACATGTTAGATCAAGGCATTATTGAGCCAGCAGTCAGTCCTTATACCAGCCCATTACACGTCGTTCTTAAAAAGGATGGGTCAATTCGTTTGGTTCTGGATTCCAGACAGATAAATAATATCATCATTCCTAAAACTGACCGTCCACAAAATTTAGATGAACTACTTCAACATTTCCATGGAATTAAAGTTTTATCCACGAATGATATGCGCGCAAGTTTTTGGCAAATAGAACTCCACCCGGATTGTAGAAAATACACTGCCTTTTTAGCCTTTGGTAACTGTTATCAGTTTCGGAAATTACCGTTTGGACTTACTGTATCTTCAGCAGCATTCATTCGTAGTTTAAATGAAATTTTACCTGTTTATCTTCGTGACAATATTACTTCATGTGTTGACGATATTCTTATTGCTAAACGTTCTTGGAGTGAGCATAACAAAATTTTGGATTCATTATTACGTATTTTTGCAAGAGTTGGCATTACAGTGAACTTGGAAAAATCTGAATTTGGTCGTTCTCAGGTGAAATTTCTTGGTCATATTATTTCTACAGAAGGTATTCTTCCTGATCCAGAGAAACTAGATGCTATTCGTAATTATGCTGTTCCCACTACAAAACGTGATGTCCGTAGTTTCCTTGGTGTCTGTAATTTTCTTAGACGCTTTGTTAAATTGGACAATTTGGCCACACCTCGTTTATGTGAACTATCTGGAAAGAATTCTAATTGGTGTTGGGATGAGGAAGCTCAATCAGAATTTGAACAACTTCGTGATGCTTTAGTTGCTGCTCCACTTCTTTCACATCTGGATTTATCTAAAGATTTTTGTTTAGCGACGGACTCATCATACAAAGGCCTAGGTGCACAATTATTTCAAGAGATAGAAGAAAACGGCGTTGTAGTACAGAAAACTATTGCATTTGGAAGTCGTGTTCTCTCTAAATCAGAAAAGAATTATTTGATTACGGAACTTGAAGCATTTGCTGTTGTATAGGCTTTCACAAAATTTCGCATATTTTTGTATGGTACACATACTAAGGTTTACACCGATCATCGAGCTCTGGAATTTCTTATGTCAACAAAATTAACAAATGGTTCAAATGGCTCTGAGCATTATGGGACTTAACTTCTGAGGTCATCAGTCCCCTAGAACTTAGAACTACTTAAACCTAACTAACCTAAGGACATCACACACATCCATGCCCGAGGCAGGACTCGAACCTGCGACCGTAGCGGTCGCGCGGTTCCAGACTGTAGCGCCTAGAACCGCTCGGCCACTCCGACCGGCTAACAAAATTAACACATGGAAGATTGTCACGATGGGCGCTGTATCTACAGGAATTTGATTTTTGTATTGTTTACATACAGGGTTCTTCAAATATTATCGCTGATGCTTTATCACGTGCACCTATGGGTTTGAAACAAAGTGCTGAAGAGGACTGCAAAGAAAACAATTATTGTTTGATGTATATTCAAGGTGTTGCGTTTGAAAATTTTATTTCGTCTTCGCTCGAGGAAATGGCTAAGGAGCAAAATAAGGATCCAATCTGGAAGGACATTAAGGAGAAGTGGAGGAAAAAGGAAAGCGTAGCGATTAGACAGTATTATTTAGTTCGCAATTATATCCTTTTTAAACGAAAATCGGTCGACCACTCTGTTTGGTTAGTTTGCATTCCTGATGAGTGGGTTAATAAATTGATTTGGTATACACATTTCAGTTATGCACACTTTGGTCCCAGAAAATGCTTTCATAAATTACGAGATAATTGCTACTTCAGTAATATGGAAAAACGTATTCGATCTGTTCTTGCCAAATGCAAATTATGTCAAAAGGCTAAGCCGCCAACTATTTCCCACAGAGCACCGTTGTTTCCTATCATTCCAGCAAAATTAAAGGAGATGGCGGCAGTCGATTTGTTCGGTCCAGTGGTTCGTTCTACTAATGGTTTGCGTACATTTTGGTAGCAGTGGAATTGACATCAAAATATGTGTGTTTTACACCTTTACGCAAAGCAACAGCTCGTTCAGTATCTAATGCTTTCATCAAACATTTTCTTAAAGAAGTGGGTCATGTTGATAAGGTTATATCAGATAATGGATCACAGTTTCGCTCTAAAATTTGGCTTCGTACTCTACGTCGTCGTAAGATTAAACCAATTTTCATTTCACTTTTTCACCCTCAATCTAACGCTTCAGAGAGATGGATGAAGGAAATCAATAAATTGTGTCGACTTTATTGTCATCAGAATCACAGAACTTGGGTTCAGTGTCTTCATATTTTTCAAAACATTCTGAATGAACTCCCTAATGATTCAACTTCTTTACCACCTATTCTGATATTAAAAAATAAAGCACCGAAAAATCACATATCTGAAATCGTTCCTTTTCCACCTACACGGAAACTGCGGCATTCTGAAGTTGTGAACCTGGCTCTGCAAAATATTGCATCTGCGGCTGCTAGAAGAGAGAAATCAGCTAAACGTCCTGGTCGTTTAAAAACCTTGTCAGTTGGTCAAAAGGTGTTAATTAAGGCTCATCGTTTGTCTCACAAAGGAAAAGGCTTGTGTCGCAAATTTTTTCTGCTTTATAACGGTCCATATAGAGTTCGCAAAATTATTCATGATAACACTGTTGAAGTAGAAACTCTTAAATCTCGACGCTCCAACGGAATACATCATATATCGAACGTTAAAATTTTTGTGGAATGACATACTTTTGAGAAACTAACAGTTATTCGTAAACACACGGAGAGTACAAAGGATACCGCGACGTGTTCTGGCGGCGGCACATACTCAAACCAACAGTCAAGTCTGCGCGCCGCACAAGGCAGTCGTTGACCGCAAACAATTACCTCCTACGTCACGCGTACCTACAGCTGATCGAGCGCTCAGTGCGAATGCACTGACAGCCGTAAACAAATACACAGTCTAATTTCTTCGAATAAATTTAGTATAAAGCTATAGTGACTAGATAAATTATGTTATAAACGTTCAGTATTTTTCAGGATACGGTTGTGTAAAATATTTAAGAACTTCAGGTAAATTCTGTGTGCGTCCGACGTTAAGAGGACTTGCTATCGAGAAATTTTCAGGAAGAATGTAATTTCGAAGAAGAAACTAATAAACTAAAAAGGTAACTATTAATTGAGTTTATTTTTCAGGTAACATATTTCCACTTAGGTACGTACTTTAGACGTAATTTGCTGCTCGCGATTACGTGATTTATACTTTGTGTTAACTGATTTTGACAATGATTGATTAATGAACAGGGTTGTTAATTATGTATATTATGCATCGCTTGGCTGCACTGCTTTTTCACTGATGTCACATTTTTTTTATTTTGTGCCTGCTGTGCTTATTTATTTAAATTATAATTGTCACCTGATTAGTTGTGCTGATATGGTTATGTATGTAGGTTACACTTTGTGATTTATCTGCTTGCGCCTTCATGTTTACTTATTAAGATTACATATGAACATTTATTTGCTTATGCTGATATGATGCTAATGACCTGTTTATTATGTAAGATTCAAATTTGCTGCTTTGCGTATGGATTGCATATTTATACATTTCTGTTTGTTGTCATAACTACTCTTTAATTTGGTATATAAAAATGCTGATATGCGGTGTACGAACATGGAGTTTAGGTCACACTATGGTATTAATTATAGATTGTTCCTCGTTGTAGGAATTGTGCTGCATCCATTTGTTGACATTCTGTTCTTTACTGGTATATTTACTCGCTGTTGCATGTTTTGCTTACGCTCAGTGCCTTATATTTTAAGATAAGAAAATGAACTGCTATAATTCGACGAACGACATTAGTACAAGAAACTTCATTGAAGTCACATGCGCTGGAGGTTTTATGGAAGCTGTATAAATTTATGCTAATTGGAAGGAAGCTAACGACATGAAATACCAACACTAGGTTTAGACCATTGACAGTCATTACACTGCATTTTTCGTGAGCAATTGAAATAGTAAGTGACACTTGACACAAGAAATACTCCACATGTTTGCTTCGGTTCTGCCATGATTCTTGAAGTGGTGTACACACTGTGAAATATTACGATTTATTCACTCAAAGTCTTATGTGATCTTTCATACCACGTACTCGCACCTACATACTGAAAGTTATTCAAACTGAAGGCTGTTAGGGGTCATGTATGCGTTTCTTTTATTTAATGATGGACAAGGTAACCAAAATGTATTTTATACTTTATAATGAGTAGAAGATTTGGCTCAGGTGGACTACACAGAGGTTGTGTGTGGACATTGTGTCTTCGGATTGCATGGGATGATGAATTGAAGTTTGCACTAGGATTTTATCTGTACTTGTTCGAGGAGACTGACTAGAGGAAAGAGTTGTTATGGAAGGGAAATGATATTGGTAAAAAGGTTTATATGTATCGACGTATTGAAGAGGTATTATTGAGGTACTGAGATTGTGTGAAGTTGATGATTATTGGAGTTTTGGTGGACAAGAGGTAAGGTAAATGATATTGATGATAAGGTTTATATGTATCGACGTAAGAGGTATTATTGAAGTATTAAGATTATGTGATGATAATGATTATTGGAGTTTTGGTGGATAAGAGGTGAAGTAAGTGAGGAGCATTTTTTTTTTTTTTGTCTATATGGAACAAGGAGGATGAAAATGGCAGACTAGAACACTCAAGTAGTAAGAAGATTGTCTACACACACACTTTGTTAAATCAATAAGCAGTATATACTTTTTCTGGAGAGAGGAAGTATTTGCATATCTTGGCACACTGACAGTTGTTCAGCAACTGTACATTTTGATTTGGCTTGGCAAACATTGGTCTTGACATGATGACTATGATGTTGACTAACTATTATTGACTGTTATACATTGCTGCCACTACTACTTGATACACAAGTTGAACATAAAATTTTGGATAGAATTGCATTTACACAGTTAACACTATTCAATTACATAGTAGTACTTAATGTGGATGAAAGATGAGTGAGTGTGTTTTGCGTGTTTTCCTTTCCTAATCCCAAATAATTGGTACCGACCTATCTCCTAATTATTATTTTACTTGTTTGTTGTGGCTTGCACTGACACCCATAAATATTATAGGTTTACTGATATTCATGTACTTGTAATATTTAATATGACAATTATCTGATATCATTTGTGTGTTTATTATAATTTGTATGTTTAGTGTAAGAGCATTGATAATAATTTTGTAAAAGCAATTGTGTGTGCCTTCAAACTGTTGTTCGTACCTGCACTTGTTCAACATTGATGGGTGCCACTTGGAGATGTTTAATTTCTGCTAATGAACTCTGATGAACTGTCTGATTAGTGATAGTGAATATTATGGACTGTTACCTGCACTTGTTTAACATTGCTGGGTGCCACTGATGGAATTGCTTCTACTGAAATAATGTCTCTTGTTGGTGTCTGCACCTGCTCAACATTACTGGGTGCCACTGATGGAGTGCTTCTACTGAAATGATGTCACTTGTTGGTGTCTGCACCTGCTCAACATTGCTGGGTGCCACTGATGGACTGCTTCTACTGAAATGATGTCACTTGTTGGTGTCTGCACCTGTTTAACATTGCTGGGTGCCACTGATGGAATTGCTTCTACTGAAATAATGTCACTTGTTGGTGTCTGCACCTGCTCAACATTACTGGGTGCCACTGATGGACTGCTTCTACTGAAATGATGTCACTTGTTGGTGTCTGCACCCGTTCAACATTACTGGGTGCCACTGATGGACTGCTTCTACTGAAATGATGTCACTTGATGGTGTCTGCACCTGTTTAACATTGCTGGGTGCCACTGATGGAATTGCTTCTACTGAAATAATGTCACTTCTTGGTGTTTGCACCTGCTCAACATTGCTGGGTGCCACTGTTGGAACTGCTTCTACTGAAATAATGTCACTTGTTGGTGTCTGCACCTGTTCAACATTGCTGGGTGCCACTGTTGGAGCTGTTTAAATACTGCTGATGAAATGTTATGAGACTGCTTTTTGCACCTGTTGATCATTGCTGGGTGCTACTGTTGGAACTGTCAACTACTCTGAGGAGTTCTACTTGTTTATTGAACTTTTGAAAGGATTTTATGTGAATATTTGTATAAACTGATTTTTTGTGTGTTCACTGTTTATGAAATGTTATGAGACTCTTACCTGCACCTATTCGTCATTGCTGACACTATTGATTGAATTCTTTAACCACATGATACTTGCGTAAACTATTATGTAAAATCATATGTATGAAAGCATTTGTATTCCTTACTGTATTTTATGTATTAGGTTATTGAAGGGTCAGTGCAAAGCCAAAATTTATTTAGTTATGTGATATTTACTTATTAATATTACTTTTTAATTTTTGTCTGTATTTTTTGGACGAATTTGGTGGTATTTTCACCACCAGTGCTGACAAAAATACCATCAAATTCTAGCCCGTGGAGGAGGGGCATATGAAAGGTGGCTACACTGAGTCACAGCGCCAGAGATTGCGCCAAAGAGTATTATTCAGCCGCCTCCACTGGCAGTGCTTGCTGAGAAGTCGTAGTGGAGAGTGCTTGTTGAGATGTGGTAGTGGAGAGTTCTTGTCGAGAAGACGTCGTGGAGAGTGCATATTGAGAAGTGGGCAGTAGGAGTTCCGATGTAGCCGTGACTAGTTGTGAGCATGTTGTATGCAGTTGTTCTGATGGGCGAGACAGCCGATGCTGTTCGATTGCGGATGTTGTAATGATCAGAGTGTATGTTTCGTCAATATATATGAAGGTAATAATTTTTTTATTTTTATTTCAAATGTCTTAAACAATAATGCCTCTTGGTCACAGGTTCAGTCAACAAAGCATCTAGCTTGTGTTCATGTATTAAAGTGTAATTCTGGTTTCTATGTGCAAGTATAGTATTTCAGTTTTATTTAATTAATTCACTGTAAATGGTATTTAAAATATCTTGTCTTTTTGAGGAAGAACCATGCCAGATGTGTACGCTGAATCACACTTCCACACACAGAACAGTTACATTTGTGTTTTGTTGTTTCGTAGCTTTTATAGTTGCTGGGGACTTAATTAATTAATTGTGGTAACGGAAATTTGCTTTCATTCTTTGTTGTTATTCTATGCAGTCAGATTGCGTACTAATACTGGTCAGGGCCAACCGGTTACGAGACTTCGTTGCCGGACATTCAGCTACTAAAATTAAAATTATTTGCATTCTGTATAATTAAGCCCCCATGCAATGTTTGTGGTAGCTATTACGCCTCTGTTTCTCCAGTGTTCCATTTTTATTTGGGTCATGAAATGTCCCTGCAGGGCGTGAAACAACATGTCATCGCCATTATGGATTATCACCGTCGGTCTAAGCTACGAGGACTACAGGAGTTCCTTAGCAAAGTGGAATACTATTACAGGTTTATTCCCAAAGCGGCTACTATCGCCCGCCCTTTGCATCTGCTTCTTCAGGAAAGTAATCCTTTTTCTTGTTCTGCAACCTGTGAGCGTGCATTTGCGCAACTTAAAGACAGTCTTTGCCCCCCGCCGTGTCTCGCAACATTCCGACTTGGCAGTCATCTAGTCCTGGCAACAGATGCATCACAGTGTATGATGGAGGTGGTCCTGAACCATAGCCATTCAGATGGATCCAAACGACCAATTGCCTCTGGCAGCGTTATCAGGTGGAAAAAGAAAATTGTGACGAAGCAAGCTGGGATAATTTTACTTTCCCTCCTGTTTTGCCATCTGCCTTCTTAAATTCGTTTTGTTACTTTTAACTATTTACTATTAACATACGTGAATATAATCCGCATTTTCATAAAATATGAAGGTTGGCCCTCAGTTTTAAAGAATATAACATCAGATCTAATTTTGTGCCTAGTTTTATGTATGTAATTGTGTTATAATTTATTTTGACTATTCCTGTTTAGTATCTTTCATTATAGGGAGAAGTTAGTAATTGTTTCGTAACTTAAATTCTGTTGCTGATGTTTAAACAAATATAATTTCTGTACTTATTGTAAACATTTGGAAGACGAAATGCTAGTTTTCTTAAACTATCTATTTGGCTCTAGTCGGAAACATGTTGGCAAAACCAGTCCTTAATTAATTCCAAAGTAATTAAAAGTATTGTTTGTGTAACGATATTAGTTAATTTCATGATTTAAACAAACCTACCCTTGTAGTAGAATTTTTCAATATATTCAGTTAATTTAATGAGTTAAGTTTTAATTGTAATTTCTGTAAATTTAATTTCGAACAATGTGTAGTTTCAGGGCCTATTATTGTGATGATATGTAAGGGCCAGATTTTTGGTTACGAGAGAGTCAGTCCATGGCAGAGTTTCAGACGAGAAACCTGTGTTTATTAGAACTACAACAATGCTTCAACTTAACTGTGGAATAAGTCTTAACCAATTAGGTTGTGTGTAAAAACAATGACAGTGTCTGTTCCATATGTATCTGATTATTCGTCAAGAACTGTGAATTTTGTGGTTAGGTTTTACTATTCATAGATGTTCAACAGGCAACTATTGTAGCAATATGTGGAGGTTTGCCTGCAAACTAATAATGAGGCTTATAGAAAGTTAAACAATAGTGCACTGGCCATATAACTGTGTGTTATTAGGGGGTTGTGAAAAGTGAAATTAAAGTACTGTGAAACGCAGCTATGCACCTGTCGGCTACATTATTTACAGTAGTCAATGTCGGAATCCTCAACCCATTTTTCAGCCAGTGTAGTAACACAGTACGTCAACACCGAGGCCAACAAACGAAGAAAATAAAGCAGGTGGAACCGCTACAAGTTCTTGCTATTGTCTTTGCCTACAAAATTTCATATGTTATTGTATGGTACAAAATTTAATTTAATTACAGAACTTGAGGCCTTGGTTTCCTTGTTAAGTTTGTTGGCGTCCTTACCAGACTCAGCCACTCATCATTTTCAGTGTTATGCTCTCTACTTGTCCTGGTACAACTAAGAGATGCGTTTCGTTCCAAGTTGCAACATGTCAACATGGATGCATGATACAGTGTGGGTGGCCCGATAGTAGGCCAGCTCTGGCATCGGACTCACTTTGGAATTCTTATGCATTGCACCACTGCCTCTCTTGGCTGGCATTTTTTTCCTGTTTATGGCAGGTTTAGCTCTCCTTCTCATGGTTCCAGTGACTGCTGCGGGAGGTCCTCTGCTTATTACAATTCCCGCAAGAAACTGTTTTGGCTGGGTGTCAATCAGAAGGTGGAACGCCTTCTCATGGCCTGCTGCAAATGTACAGATCAGCAGGTGGTGCCGCACCCAGTTTTGTCGCCATGGCTGGCCGCTACACAGCCTTGGGAAAGAGCCCATGTTGATTTCACTGGTCCTTTTTTAGACACTTTCTGGTTATTGGCAATGGATACTTTTTCTCATTTTCCTTATGTCGGTGACCGAGACAGCAGATGTGACTGTCAAGGCCCTATCAAAGATATTCTCCACAGAAAGTTGCCTTGACCCTGGTTTTAGACAATGATCCTTAGTTCGTAGTGCAAGCTTTCAAGGACCCTCTTACACAAAATGGTATTCGCTTCTCTTCCATCTGCAGTCGAATGGTGTGGCATAAGGTCTTGCCCGAAAATTTAAGACACAGATACACAAGAACTTAGAAGATTCTGTGACTGAGGAGGATTGCAAACTTTTTAAACTCTTACGGAACAAAGCCAAATGGGGCCAAGAGTCCTGCTGAGATCCTGCACAGCTACTAGCCATGGACACTGCTCAGCCTCTTGATGCTTGGCAGATGTCCACCAGCGACATTGGTTTAGTTGACGTTCATGCCAGGCACACCAGTCCTGTCTTGTGCACTTGGACTGCGCCTTCACTGGAATATGGTTGTTGCCCATGGCCAGTGCAGTGGCCAACTCTTCATAGCTAGCACCAAAATTCAACGTCACAAGAACCACTTGTGTCCCAGCACAGCTGTGGGCCTGATGCCTCATTCTTCATTAGTCCTGGTCCCTCTATGGTCTGCTCATGCCCACCTACCACTGTAGTTGGGGCTTTGGTGGGTTAGATTCCTGCAGCTGGTGTAGATGACTCCCACTGTGCTGAATAGCCACTGCATCACTGGTAATGGAAGCTGGGTCTCCATGGCCAGAGTCTGTCCTCTCCAGTCCACTGTCATCGCTGTCCATGCCAGTGCCCCCATCATGCACACTGATGTCAAGATGGCTCCTGCCCTCCTGGCGCTGGTCCCATCCACCGATCGCCCAGGGATCCACAGGTGGTGAAGGGAGCCCTTTCCCTCTCACTTTCGTCTGTACGCAATGAACTTATTTCTTCACACTTCCGCTTCAGTTGACAGAGAGATTGGCACCCAGATTCCAGACTGCAGCATGATTGTAAATATGTTTCCATGAAGTCTTCTCTATGACTCCCATGTACACAGTTGTGTTTATATGATCAAATATTGGAAGTGATGTCAGCATACCATCATGAGCTACCTCATGATCATCCCAGTATATTCTACGGTAATTACACATTAGCCATAATACAGTTTTCCATGTCTCTGAATGATATTAAGGATGCATTTTTTTTGGTGAACTTTGTGACGACAAATCTGTTATGATGCACTGAAGGCACTATCCTTAAATACAAACTGTCCACATTCATTGTAGAAGCCTTGTGTGTCTATAATGATGTTTGCACTTCGAACAGTTATCGTGAAATGTGTGCCGCACCCATTCATTTACACAATTCATTGCACAGTTCTCATGAGCAGAGAATAATTAATTTATGGTCTTGTACTATTAATGCGAATGCTGCAGTGTCTTTGGTGAAATTTTCTGATGATTCAAATTCTCTGCAGGTATCTATTGACTCTGATTACGCAATTTCATTCTGCTTTGAACAAACTGTCACGACAATATGTGGTAATTCCTTAAATTTCTTTGGGCTAAGCATGGATTCAAATTCATTTTCTTTTTCATCCTCGCTGCAAAAAGAGCTAAACCTTCCATACAAGTCAAACAATAGACTGCAACCGTTATTATCTCAGTCGAGTGAATTGACTTTATCATTAGCTTACAACTGTCAAATTCACCTGAATCACATTTCGGGCTCCCTTTCCTGTCAGTCTGCAGCACTAGTATAATGGATCGAGATGATTCTAATTGAACAGCTGTTTTAACAGCCCATGTTTGTCAGGATGTAGTCAGTAGTATGGTATATTCCAGTGTTCCACAACCTTTTATTACTCACAGTACATCAAGGAGGCATAGAATCAACACAGCGTACCAAAACATCTATACCCTCGAAATCATGTGAATCTTAATATAGTTGTGAATTATTATTTCGTTATGTAATCAATTATTTTATGATATTATTATTATTATACAGGGGAACAGAATCATGCATTTATACACAGCTTATCAACTTTAATTCACTATAGAAAATAGACATTTGTAACACTAATTTTAAAGTAAATAATTCTACTAATACCGTCAATGTTATACCTGAACCTTCTTAGCTACACACGGACGGTTTATTCGTGGTGAAACCGTTGACAAAGCAAGCCTCACTTCTTTTACTTATTTATTTACACGCAAAATTCCGTAGTACCAAACTGAGGAGCAAATCTCTAAGGTCATGGAACGTGTCAGTAGATGAAATTACAACATAAAAGTAATAGCAGATAAAAATAAATGTTCATGAAGCCGAAAAAAGTCAGTCCACAAATTTAAGTAAACTCAATCAACAATACAATAAGAATCGGCTTAGTTTTTCAAGGAACTCCTCGACAGAATAGTGACCCATGAGGAAGCTCTTTAGTTTCGATTTGAAAGTGCGTGGATTACTGCTAACATTTTTGAATTCGAGTGGTAGCTTATTGAAAATGGATGCAGCAGTACACTGCACACCTTTTTGCACAAGAGTGCAAGAGTGAAAATCGAGAATCCCAGTTCGTACAGACATTTAGCTGAAAATTGAAATAAAACATTAACTGCCGTCTAAGGCATAGCCGGGTATCCACTGTTTATTGACAACCAAAATATATTCAAAGACACTTCTTAACATTTTTATTTCAAAGCTCTGGTTGCTTCCAAATCTGCCACCTCCTCTTGTAAGCCCAAACCTAAATTATTCAGATGATGTTTCGAATCCACGAAGTGATCACAAACCCAGTCAAAATCTTCAGCACTCTCTCCAAAATATTTTTTGAAATCTGCTGAAAGAGTACTGTATGTTACTTAATCTCTCAAGACCTTAATATCGTCAGTAAGGGGTCATACAGTTAGAAATACCTCACACAACCCATTTTCAATTGTCTGTGTCTGTAAATCAAACTTTTTAATAAATCTTGAATATTATCCACACTAGTTAGAGTATTTTCGTTTATACTTTGCAGTTTTCTGTATAGTTCATTTAAGTGTACGAAAATACTTGAAACATACGCCAGCTTACACACTCATTCATCATTTGTAAATAAATCTGTATACTCATGCCCCTCGATAGTCAAAACTTCAAATACTTCGTCTCTAAGTTCAAACATTGGCATTAACGTTTTACCTCGAGATAACCATCGTACTTCTGTACGTAGCAGGAGTGTAGTGTGCTGTGACCTCATTTCATGACACGAAACATTCAAAAGCGACATAATTAGGGGTCATGATTTGTTGAAGTTCACTGCTTTTACTACTTTGGCCTTCACAACAATTTTCAGAGTAGATAACAAACAGATAGCAACAATGGCTTAATGGTAAGTGAGACAGTGGTCGGTTCACATACTTTACCGATGGATCCTTTCACTCTGCCTGTTATAGAAGCAGCTCCATCTGTATAAATACTAACGTATCCTCCCACATTAATTCATTACGTACCAAATATTCGTTAGCTGCATGCATCTTTACTAGTTACTCATTCGGGTATTTCTTTGCAAAAAAAGAAAAAAAAAGGAATTACTTGCAATTACACCTCCATCGACATACCTTTCGTAGGAAGGAAGTTGAGCGTAACAGCCATTATTGATGGACCTATCAATCTGAAGTGAGAACATATAACTGCTCTTCATTTTGTCCTTCGAAACGTCTTCAGCGTCACTGGATATGTCACTATATCGGCGGCTGATTGGGTCAGCACAGACAGGAATTTTTGATATTTCATTAGCAGCTTCTGAACCAAGGACTATTTTTACCATTTCTTTACGTGCAGGCATTAAAAGAGTTTCTGCTGTTGTGTGTGATTTTTTGGCCTTGCGATAGCTCAGCCACTTTATTGTTTCCTGTACATTATCCTGTACACTTGCTGGCATAATCATGAGCCTCACTTGGATTTGTTTCGTTCCAAAAACCGACAAATAATAAATAATTCGCAAAGAGGAATATTTTGTTAACAAATGTTGTTTCTGTTTACTGGAAAACACTGCAGCATTACTGAGTTTTTCGTCGCACACAACTCACATTATGACTGGGCATGTTTTATCACCACACCAAAAACAAACCCCAAGATAAATAATAGACTCTCTATTGCCTTTTAACTACTTCCTGTCTCTCTTTTTTGGTCTCGGTGGTTTCGATACTTGCGCTCAACGACGGACCACTCCATATCGGAAAAAATAATTTAATAACACGATAATAAAATATACTGGTCTAGCAATCACAGTTTTCGCGCTATTGCAGAGCATAGCTGGGATGAAATTGAACCGATATACTCCAAATTTAGAAAGTCCAGGATGGAATAACAACAGTATTGTTGAACTGAAATACTGTATTGTTATGTAACAATCTATGGGCCCTTTGGCAGCGATTGAAAAGAGGAATAAAGTTGAAGATGCAACTACAAATTGGGACCAATATTAAAACAAGGTTATGCAAATAATGAGAGAGGGGCATTCTTGCTAATCCCAAGAACTTTAGAGAAAATCAGATGCAACCAGCTGTACACAAAAGATGAGGTATTACAAAGTACTCTCATCCTAGTGGCACAGCCAGTGCTGTGGTGCATCTAACTTAAGATAAGCAAAGTATAAAAACAATATTGAGTAAATCAATTAAATTACACTCCTGGAAATCGAAAAAAGAACACATTGACACCGGTGTGTCAGACCCACCATACTTGCTCCGGACACTGCGAGAGGGCTGTACAAGCAATTATCACACGCACGGCACAGCGGACACACCAGGAACCGCGGTGTTGGCCGTCGAATGGCGCTAGCTGCGCAGCATTTGTGCACCGCCGCCGTCAGTGTCAACCAGTTTGCCGTGGCATACGGAGCTCCATCGCAGTCTTTAACACTGGTAGCATGCCGCGACAGCTTGGACGTGAACCGTATGTGCAGTTGACGGACTTTGAGCGAGGGCGTATAGTGGGCATGCGGGAGGCCGGGTGGACGTACCGCCGAATTGCTCAACACGTGGGGCGTGAGGTCTCCACAGTACATCGATGTTGTCGCCAGTGGTCGGAGGAAGGTGCACGTGCCCGTCGACCTGGGACCGGACTGCAGCGATGCACGGATGCACGCCAAGACCGTAGGATCCTACGCAGTGCCGTAGGGGATCGCACCGCCACTTCCCAGCAAATTAGGGACACTGTTGCTCCTGGGGTATCGGCGAGGACCATTCGCAACCGTCTCCATGAAGCTGGGCTACGGTCCCGCACACCGTTAGGCCGTCTTCCGCTCACGCCCCAACATCGTGCAGCCCGCCTCCAGTGGTGTCGCGACAGGCGTGAATGGAGGGACGAATGGAGACGTGTCGTCTTCAGCGATGAGAGTCGCTTCTGCCTTGGTGCCAATGATGGTCGTATGCGTGTTTGGCGCCGTGCAGGTGAGCGCCACAATCAGGACTGCATACGACCGAGGCACACAGGGCCAACACCCGGCATCATGGTGTGGGGAGCGATCTCCTACACTGGCCGTACACCACTGGTGATCGTCGAGGGGACACTGAATAGTGCACAGTACATCCAAACCGTCATCGAACCCATCGTTCTACCATTCCTAGACCGGCAAGGGAACTTGCTGTTCCAACAGGACAATGCACGTCCGCATGTATCCCGTGCCACCCAACGTGCTCTAGAAGGTGTAAGTCAACTACCCTGGCCAGCAAGATCTCCGGATCTGTCCCCCATTGAGCATGTTTGGGACTGGATGAAGCGTCGTCTCACGCAGTCTGCACGTCCAGCACGAATGCTGGTCCAACTGAGGCGCCAGGTGGAAATGGCATGGCAAGCCGTTCCACAGGACTACATCCAGCAACTCTACGATCGTCTCCATGGGAGAATAGCAGCCTGCATTGCTGCGAAAGGTGGATATACACTGTACTAGTGCCGACATTGTGCATGCTCTGTTGCCTGTGTCTATGTGCCTGTGGTTCTGTCAGTGTGATCACGTGATGTATCTGACCCCAGGAATGTGTCAATAAAGTTTCCCCTTCCTGGGACAATGAATTCACGGTGTTCTTATTTCAATTTCCAGGAGTGTATATTATACAGGGTTATTACAAATGATTGAAGTGATTTCACAGCTCTACAATAACTTTATTATTTGAGATATTTTCACAATGCTTTGCACACGCATACAAAAACTCAAAAAGTTTTTTTAGGCATTCACAAATGTTCGATATGTGCCCCTTTAGTGATTCGGCAGGCATCAAGCCGATAATCAAGTTCCTCCCACACTCGGCGCAGCATGTCCCCATCAATGAGTTCGAAAGCATTGTTGATGCGAGCTCGCAGTTCTGGCACGTTTCTTGGTAGAGGAGGTTTAAACACTGAATCTTTCACATAACCCCACAGAAAGAAATCGCATGGGGTTAAGTCGGGAGAGCGTGGAGGCGATGACATGAATTGCCGATCATGATCTCCACCAAGACCAATCCATTGGTTTTCCAATCTCCTGTTTAAGAAATGCCAAACATCATGACGGAAGTGCGGTGGAGCACAATCCTGTTGAAAGATGAAGTGGGCGCTGTCGGTCTCCAGTTGTGGCATGAGCCAATTTTCCAGCATGTCCAGATACACGTGTCCTGTAACGTTTTTTTCGCAGAAGAAAAAGGGGCTGTAAACTTTAAACCATGAGATTGCACAAAACACGTTAACTTTTGGTGAATTGCGAATTTGCTGCACGAATGCCTGAGGATTCTCTACCGCCCAGATTCGCACATTGTGTCTGTTCACTTCACCATTATGAAAAAATGTTGCTTCATCACTGAAAACAAGTTTCGCACTGAACGCATCCTCTTCCATGAGCTGTTGCAACCGCGCCGAAAATTCAAAGCGTTTGACTTTGTCATCGGGTGTCAGGGCTTGTAGCAATTGTAAACGGTAAGGCTTCTGCTTTAGCCTTTTCCGTAAGATTTGCCAAACCGTCGGCTGTGGTACGTTTAGCTCCCTGCTTGCTTTATTCGTCGACTTCCGCGTGCTACGCATGTAACTTGCCCGCACGCGTTCAACTGTTTCTTCGCTCACTGCAGGCCGACCCATTGATTTCCCCTTAATGAGGCATCCAGAAACTTTAAACTGCGCATACCATCGCCGAATGGAGTTATCAGTTGGTGGATCTTTGTTGAACTTCGTCCTGAAGTGTTGTTGCACTGTTATGACTGACTGATGTGAGTGCATTTCAAGCACGACATACGCTTTCTCGGTTCCTGTCGCCATTTTGTCTCACTGCGCTCTCGAGCGCTCTGGCGGCAGAAACCTGAAGTGCGGCTTCAGCGGAACAAAACTTTATGAGTTTTTGTACGTATGTGTAGTGTGTCGTGACCATATGTCAATGTATGGAGCTGCAGTGAATTTATGAAATCGCTTCAATCATTTGTAATAGCCCTGTATATATGAATTATAAACAAGCATTTTCTTACTTAAGATCGAAGGAAACAAATTGCATTTAATTTCTTTAAAAACACAAAAATTCGTTGTGTGTGTAAAATCGATATCTCATAATTTCTTGCAATAATGTAAATTTCATCATCGTCTCCTTCACTTTGTAGTAGAACATTTGTGTGCCATTGCACACCAGTTGCTCAACACGTTGATATTAAAACAGTTTGTATAAAGAGTAAGTTAACGGCAGCTGAATGCCATCGCGGAATACTCTTAAAAAATTTTTACATGCTCTAATCGGTTAAAGAAATAGGAGACATTTTCCATAGTAATATCTCAAGCACAGTTTCTTTTCTTTTAGATCACCTGGGTGTCCCTGAATGTAGAGATATTATCCGTTGCTGTACATACCGGAACTAGTTCTTGCTTTGCAGTCATGGTAATGTGTTTTACGTTCTCAAAGTATCCCATTAACATCTTGAGCGTTATACACTCTTTAAAGTGCTTATGGTCACTTATCAATCAATCTGTATACCATCCTGCATTTTGTAAACCAGTCAAGCATAAAGCTGACGTGGAAATATATGTTGAATGGTTAATGTAATGGTAACATTCTTGAACAGTCAATTCATCACCACTCAGTTCATATCCTATTTCCTGAAACAGGAAAGCAAAAGCATTGCTTGCAACTTGCAATGTCATCGTAGGTCCTCCATACTTATTCACTAATTTTTCTTTGAAGTTACTGCTTGGAATTTTTAAAGCATCTTGCTGTTGAATGGGGATCCTAATCCCATCATTATTATTAAACGTCACCAAAGCAATAGATTCATGGGAGAAATATTTCTGACATATAATTTGCTCCTCATATTGAACTGGGGAGGTTATACCTAGTGATGTCATTAAGTGGTTTCAATCCTACCGATTTTAAGAATTAATTATTCTCCCAAGTTATCATGTCGTGCTTCTGCTGCAAAGTGGTATTCTGACAGCTAGTTTTATATCTGACACCCATACTGTTCCTGCTAAAAGTGTAGCTGTAGTACCATGTCTTTGCCTCAGAAGTGGAACAGGTGCCCATCATCGTCTACAGTATTCAGCTTGAGATGGTCTAATGTCTGGACAATCACTGGAAGGTATATGGCGCTAGCAAAGACGTCAACGATTTTATATCCTGGGCCCGCGGGAAGAATTCCTAGATTGTTCGAATACATTTGCGATTAAGATACGCATTCCTTGTAATATTACGCTCAATACGAATTGTGCTGACTGGTAGTCTGTCTACTGACTGAAGTTATCAAAATTCTTCTTCAAAATCCAAAATTGGTCGTACTGAACTGCTATATCGAGTGTCTGTTGTCCCTTCTGTTGGTTTTATTTATGTTTTAAGTGCATGAAGGTTTGCACATGACTCAAACCTTTTACAGATTCTTTTATGAATGCATTTAAATCATGAATATCTTATGAGGCAGAGATATTTGCACAACTTTGCCACTTTCTAGATGTAGTTAATTGTAGTGTTGTTAGGAATGGTGTGATCCTTGAAATTTTCCTAGTGTAAAGAGTATTCCATGAAGTTTCAGCAGGGTAGCCGGATGACGTCGAATTCTTACCGCTATACAGGGCGAGTCACCTAACATTACCACTGGATATATTTCCTAAAACACATTAAATACTGACGAATCGATTCCACAGACCGAACGTGAGGAGAGGGGCTAGTGTAATTGGTTAATACAAACCATAAAAACTGCACGGAAGTATGTTTTTTAACACAAACCTACGTTTTTTTTAAATGGAACCCCGTTAGTTTTGTTAGCACATCTGAACATATAAACAAATACGTAATCAGTGCCGTTTGTTGCATTGTAAAGTGTTAATTACATCCGGAGATATTGTTACCTAAAGTTGACGCTTGAGTACCACTGATACCACATACGTCGACGCGTTTCCAGTGGGACATTTCGAGCAACGTTGGCCAATCATTCTGTAGAAACGCGATGTATGTTGCAGTGCTCTCCGACACACACGATCGAACAGCGGAGGAGTGGTACTCAAGCGTCAACTTTAGGTAACAATATCTCCGGATGTAATTAACACTTTACAATGCAACAAACGGCACTGATTACGTATTTGTTTATATGTTCAGATGTGCTAACAAAACTAACGGGGTTCCATTTAAAAAAACGTAGGTTTGTGTTAAAAAACATACTTCCGTGCATTTTTTTATGGTTTGCATTAACCAATTACACTAGCCCCTATCCTCACGTTCGGTCTGTGGAATCGGTTCGTCAGTATTTGATGTGGTTTACGAAATATATCCAGCGGTAACGTTAGGTGACTCACCCTGTAAATCGGCTGAGAACCACTGAGCCATCTTCAAGAGAATGTTTTAGAGTGGAGATTGTTAGTTCGCATCACTAACCTCATATCAAAAACTGGCACGCAGAAACATGTGCAAAGGCAGACACTACATGAGCGCCCCTTATCTAGTTCAGCTCCCTCTTCGAATGGCGTGCAGGCGCGTGTGAAATTGCAATACTACATGCACGCTCTCTGTCAGAATACAGGCTTGTAGAATTAAAATCCAGATGTAAAATTAATAAAACTAATTGTCACTGGGTGTAACACTAGTCATAAGATGTTTTCTTGAAGAAATCACTAGATCACACGCCTTATCCAGCTGAAGGCCGCCAGCACATTTAATAAGGTCTTCTACCAAAGGCATTTCCACCGATTACTTCGAAACTGAATCCCAGAAGTATTTTGTCGAGACAAGATTTCTGTGGCAGAGGAAGCTATAGACTGTCAGTGGAAATACAGTGGTCGTATATGGCTGCAAAAGGCGAGTGTGGCAATCACATTCAGTACCTTTCATGTACTGTGCTTGTTGTCTGACCAACGTAGGCTTTGCAACAGTGCCAACCTGAACGTCTTGGCCAGTCAGGAAGGGAATGGGTCCTTGGGGCACATGCAGACCTATATTTGGAAATGTCCAGCTGTCACCACTCTTCACAAACGATGGGTGTCCTTCGAACTTTGGTGCACTGGGGACATATTGTTTCTGACAGAGATAGCCTTGCAAAGAAGCTTGAACAGCTTCTAACAACCCTACCACAACAAAGGTCAAAAATTAATTATGATGGCAGTGTTGCTCATGCTGCTAAATATTGCATTTTCGGGCAACAACAAAGTTATATTATGTGGCAGGTGTCATTAGAGCACAGTTAAAAAAGTCATTTCTTGAAATAATGGATAAACTAGGCACTCATCTTTTCGTGTTTCCCACGCTGGTCTCGTTGTCAACTCATGGCTCAATCGTCGAAAATCTAGGTAGTAATGATTCCAAGCTCGGATGCAAAGAGGCTTAGGTGTTATTCTGCGATATTCAAAAATTTTGTAGATGTGTTTCATAAACCATTCTAGAAGATTAAACTTTTGCAAGTTAGGACAATGGTGATGTAAAAAAGTATTCAGCACTCCGAATTTAAGTTACACTTCTTTTTTATTACTTTTGTTGCAATATCACGTAGCTCGTTCCACAACATCACTTCACAATATAAAACATACTTGAAAATATCTTCCTCACTGTTCAAGTTCACATGTCATAAACTGACTACAGTTTGCGTCTTTTTAACATGACGACCAAAACTTGATTCTCTAATAACCGCTTACACGCCTAAAAATCAGAGTATGTCAAAGATCATAGTGACAAAAGAAAGAATACACATAAGAACAATATCATTGCAATATATACATATCGATGTATCGAAGTACCTCTACATTAAGTACATCAAATCTGAATGTTGTCACAGAAATATGTTAATCATTTTACCTAAACACAGTAGAATATTGCTGGTATCGAGAGGTTGAGGTGAGGTGCCGTAATGATTAAGTAATTCAAGTACCATTGCTAGCTACAATCTGTGTTCAGATGTAGTGTATATTCTCTACATCAGATCAGCACAACTTTGAGGAGAAAGAAACGTGACCACCCACAGGAGTAAGAGAAGAACGAGCGGTTCAATTCCAGGGCGTTCCTCACACGTGTCGGCAACATCTCGTCGAAAGTACACAGATTCCTAACGAAACATTAGGTCAAAGCAATCATCCAGCCACCTACAAAGACTTGTGCTCTTCTCAATCCAGTAAAAGACGATCTAGGATAGCGGAGTTCTGGAATCTGCAGAAACTTCGTCAGTGTAGCAAAACCTACATTGGTCAGACAACATGCGCAGTATGTGAAAGGCGCATTCGACGTGATCTCCGTACTTGCCTTTCGTGGCCCAGTAAGTCACCTGTGGCCGAGCATTGTATTTTCAAAGGACGTTCTATTCTGCAACGGAAATCTTTCCTCGACTGGATCTTACTGGGACGCAATTATTAAGGAATCAGTGGAAATACATTTGGCGGAAGATCGTATTAATCGCAATAGCGGCCTTCAACTGGATAAGACGGAGGACCCATTCATTTATTTAACATCTACAAAAAGAAAACATTTTATGACAATTAATTTTATTAACTTCCCAAACCCGATTTACCACAGACACCAAGCCTGTAGTGTTACGTTATGCATGCACATACACATCGTAGATGGAGTAATATTCGAAGAGGTCACAGAATTCGACAGAGGTTGCTCATGTAGCATGCTTCTTCATGCCAATTTTTTATATAAAGTTAGTGAAGTAAGTTAGTAATCTCCAATACAAAACGCTTGCCTGAGGATGGCTCAATGGTTGTCGGCCGAAATATTGTGGGAAGAAGTCCTGAAAATTCATGGAATAATTAGCAGTGCTGTTGTATGTTTCAAACCCTATCAATGCAAAACTCCATTCCCCCCTTTCCCTCCCTGCTTAAATCAGTTAGTGGCAAATAATTCGTGCATAGAACTTATAACGTAGCAGAATAAGTCGACATTTAACGAAAATGGCGATTCCAACTACTTTGATGAATATGATACATCATGAAGTTTATACGAAGTCATGGAAATGGATAAGCATACATTGCAAATTGGTAATTCACTGCATTGATGAAATTAAATTATCTGAATAGTAATTAACATTAACTCTCTTTAATATGTCATGACATCTAATCACTAACTGTAAATTTGTTAAAACCCATGCAAAAAAATGACCAGATTACTATTTACAAAATTTGTACACGTGAAAGATACAGCAATTATTATTCACCCTAATCATAAAGATGCAGGATTCGTGCTATAAAACCAAATTTGTGGTTACAAAGTTTTAAATGAAAGTAATTCAAACATTATTGTAGAAAGGTATGTCATGTAAATTGGCCATAATTATTGTTATATTTAGGCTTGTTAACTCATTTATAATAATTTTAACAAATCTTAATGCCAAATTCGGAAACCCGTTTCGTTAAACCAATGAAATCTTAATCGCAAACTTAAAAAAATCTGTCTTAAACAATTTATATCGTAAATGCGTGGTTGTTGATAAGTATATAAGGAACAGCGGTAATAGCCATGATATGTCAGTGTTACATTAATTTTTAGGCACTAATCTGTGTCAATTTTTGGTGCAATACTAAGTTTTTTTTAAGAAGTATTTCACTATTTCAGTTCCATTATAATGCAGCTCCTGACATACATGAGAAGGACCCAGACTTCCATTACAGGTGGAGATTATATTACAAAAAAGACATCGACATTAATCAAAAATTTATGTAGCTGAGTTGTACACATGAAAGCTGATTACATTTTAAACTGACGATCGTTCTTTCAGTGTCAGAGCGTACAGCATCACACCTGAAACTGAAATGAGGCAGTATTGTGCATTTATGCAGTCATCAGGAGTAACATGATGCATAAATATCCACACCTGTATGTATAGAAAACTGTAGAACACATGGTTGTCGGCAGAGCAACAGGAAAATTCACCAGGTAGACGTAATTCTCCAAAGAGTCAAAATAGTAGTTGCTATTCCTTTTTCTTTTTAATAAGTTCAACCCCGTGGGTTCCAGGTCCTTCTACAACATTAACTTTTCAATCCCACATTCTTTAGATTTCCACCTAGTCTTAAAATATTCAACAAAATTTTGGAATGTGGAGTTTTTGACGAATTTAAGCAGATCAGTATTTGCAGGAGGTTGGTCCAAGCTTTTTTTATCAGCAGTTCAAGCCCTTTCCTGTGTGGTTTTAAGTATAGTCCTTACATGACAGCAACAGGTTTCACATCCTATTGCGTCTTTTTGCCTCGTCGTACTGTTCTTGAGCACTTTCCGCGTTTTTCACTGTTTGGGCGATGGTTGATACTCCCTAGCTAATGACTCAATAGCTGAAAGTCCAGCCAGTTCAGGAATTAGGAATGGGAAATTCCAGGTGATACCTTAGCACTGGAAGACCCTGTTGTGCTTTAAAGAGTTCTCTTCTTCTTACTTCTTCCTGCTTCAGGATACTTTTAGCTGCTGACACTATGACTGGATGCAATTTTTGAGACATCCTTCGGTTTTCAGCTTTTTCATCTTAAGTAAGCGATGAGCAGCGTTCACAATTTGTCAGAAATTTATTCTAGCACCCAACAAGTTTGGTACACATTGCTTTACAGCTGCAAATGCTGCAGTATGTTGCCAGACATGAATGTCACTGCTTGCACATATTTGTTGGCTTTGCCAGCTAAAATTCTATCTGCAGCATGGAATTCTGGAATACTTATTTGCAGTGTTTGTGATAAGCTGTCTGCAAGGTTCCTCCAACGGATTAATTCCAATACCACCATGTGCTAGCTGCTTTTCCAGGTTTGTTGCTGGTTAACAATAGTTATATGAAGGTGTAAGTAATTCTACAGGCAGAATACTACTATCACCATGTACAACTTACAGACGTGTTAGGCTACTGTATAGCTGAAGCGCTTACATGCCTTACTGCACATCTTTAACATTTACTTAGTCGTTGTGTGATGAACGTAAACCAAGCCGTTTCACCCGACCTTATTACCCCACTCTCTTATGACATGCTCTATGAGAAAAATGTCTGGTTCACACCTTCTTTATAATTCTTTTATGTAAAAACTACCAGCTATTCACTACCAATGTCGTCCTTTAAGACGTAAGTCCCAGGGTTATTTCGTAAATGCCTCTGTAGAATAGTTTGGTATGTATTATTTCTTGAATGCAGTCTTATTTTTGAAATACGTAAAAAATCACCTACATTAAATTTCTACAGGCAAGGATCGACCATTTTAAGACGATTGTATACTGCTTTTAGAAACTGAATATCTCAAACATCAATTCGTTTCATTTTTATTGTTTGATGTATGGTACAGTTGTACTGTACAAGTATTTATGGATGAACATTGTGATATTTGTTGTGTGATCCACGAAGATTAAAACACATCTGCATATGGGTTTTTGTCATTCTGTTCAAATGTTGCACAATACTTGCCTTAATCTGAGAGTATGTCGAATAGCGGTGTATTCCATTCCACACCATTACCACCCTGAAATATCTATTATAAAACTCACTACCATAATTTGTTTGAATGTCTACAGGACATTGGTTTGCCCTTGTCTGCAGTAGTTGTACAAATATTTGTAACTTTCTATCCCATACTTTGTTTTCACAGGAAAGGCACTTTGCGGTTTTGAGTATGTATCAGTGACCATTGAAATACATTCTAAACCTTTATTTGCTCATGAATATTGTCTACAAGATCCGCCTACGATAAATCATCCAAACCCTGTATTATAATGTGCTAGTGCAAGGTTTTTATGTGCAGGTCTGTAGACTCCTTAAACTATTGTCTCCATAATTATTCAGTAATGTGCCTTTCTCGATGCTTTGAAGTAACCAATGTGATTCCATTCATGTGAGCCATATTCCCAGAGGTTACTAATGCGAATAGCGGCTGTAACTGTTCTATTATTTTGTTCAGATTGTCATAATACATAAATTGCAGAGATCGATAGTTCAGTCTTTTATGCTGAATGTCATTACCTGTCCTGGCGCTATGTCCACCAGCTAATGCAGTTTTAAAATATATTATTCGTCCATCTGGAGTGCTGGTTTTTCTTATGCACATTAGTCATACATAATATTTCAGCATATGTTTGTATCTCTTACAGAAAATGCTTGTCAAGGTTTGGTGTTTTTAAGACTATTAGATCCATTAAACTAGTTCTCTCAGATTCTCTATTCTCGATCTATATAGCATGCCTGATTAAACTTATAGATTTTGAATCCAGCATATACGTTGATTCCCTGCTGATACCGTATTTCAATCTGTCTTACTATCTTTGTGATGGTTAATGAAATCCGTAATAGTATATTCTCCTCCTACTTCTTCTTCTCTTCTGCCTCCATTCATCTTATTGGCATCTGTGAGAATCATTTAAGACCTGCATTTATACGTTCAAACGTCTCTGAGAGGGAATGATCTCGTTCCAATTGTCATAATTTTAGCATTCATATTTTCTGTCGAACAGCCTTTCGTGCCTCGATGGCTGCGTTTTGTTGACGTGCTGCTGTATACTAAACTGTGACTGAAATAGTACACAACTTGTACACCCTCAGACTATATGCGCATAATGTCTTTCTTTATACCTTATAGCGTGGTTTTTCTTTTTCACAAACCTTTGCAGTTATGGTTTTCATGTAATTCAAATCGCATCTAGTATTGTTCTTTTCTCGATCATTTATAGCCTTAAAACTTTCAGTTATCGGTGTAAACAACCCATAAGAGGCAGTCACATGGAAAAGAGACAGCTAAAAAAAGTAAGTAAACTGCTTACTGTTTCAAAAGTAATCGCCGTAAGTGTGAATACATTTATCGCGCTACAAATGAAGCTCGTCAATGCATTCATGGAAAAATGTTTTCAGTTGCCTGTAGAACAATGATTGCATCTAGGCAAGCACCTCTCCGTCTGAAGCAAATCAACAGCCATGAATGTCTTTCTTGAGGGCTTCAAAAATGTAGAAATCCCATGAGGTGGGATCGGGGCTGTGTGGAGAATGTTTAAGGGCTTCCCAGAAAAACTTCCGCAGTGTGCTCGAAACAACCTTGCTAACAAGTAGTGTATCCGCGCGGTTTGAGGAGCCATGTCACGTACTGCGTGACCCCTCCCGCTGCAGGATCGAGTCCTCTCTCTGGCTTGGGTGTCTGTGTTGTTCTTGGCATAAGTTAGTTTAAGTAGTGTGAAGTCTAGGGACCGACGACCTAAGCAGTTTGGTCCCTTAGGAATTCACACACATTTGAACATTTTTTAACAAGTAGTGAAATTACCTTTTGTCCTTACTTTTATATATAAATGCACGTCAATGGCAAGCAATATACTAACACAGTTATGTATTGGTACATAAAGTTAAAAAATCGTGCAAGTTTCGTCTATATCACCCATTATCCAGTTCTCTTGTTTTATCAATAACAAGAAATTTGTGCTGCATGTGATTCCAGCAGTCTCCACATATGGTTATAAATTCATTGAATGTAATGTCATTTCCTACCTGTACTTCATAAATATGTTTTAAGTCAATATTGTCTTGTTAGAAATCAAAAAAAAATTTTGCACTGGCAGCTGGTCATTGTCAGCTACACTCGATATTTCGACCGGGCACCTGTCAGTCATCCTCAACTGAGCCATCGGAAACAGACAAAGATATACTGTGCTGTAGAATAAAAGTGTTCTGCACATGTGTCAGAATCAAACCGACAGAAGGACCGCACGCCCGGCAGCACACTCGGTGGTGGAACCACGAAACTTTGTTGTCCTAAGCACGCTTGCCATGGCCACTGGCGCTCTCTCATGTTTGATTTGAGCAAATCATGGAGATAATTTGATTCCATTGATTAACCAGCTACTAGTTGCTGTCATGGTTCACCAGATTTCTGGCATGTGTATTTCCACGAATTTCCAAAAACGATGTTGCTATGTCTGACATTATTGTTTTATCATATTCAATTGTACGTCCTGTATAGAAGCTATGTTTGGCACTAGCATACTTGCTTGTTTGCAAAACGCTAGTGCAGCATTGATGTTCATCTAAATCTAAATCTACACGACTACTCTGCAGATTACGCTTAAGTGCTTGACAAAGGGTTCCTCAAACCACTTTCACTCTATTGCTCGTCCTTTCCACTATAGAAAAGTGAGCTCTGATTTCTCTTATTTTAGTAGAATGATAATTCCTCCATATGTGAGAGGGCGCCAACAAAATATTTTCCCGTTTGAAGGAGAAGGTTGGGGATTGAAATTTCATGAAAAGAGCTCGCTGCAGTGAAAAATGCCTTTGTTTTAACGACTGACATCCCAACTCACATATCATATCCCTGACACTCTTCCCTGTTTCACAATAACACAAATCAAGCTGCCATTCTTTGAACTTTTTATATGTCCTCTGTCAATTCTATCTCTTAAGGATCCCATATTACACAGCAGTACTCAAGCAGAGGACAGACAAGCAGTGTAGCATTCTTCCATGGTGCACGCTGTCTGACCTATGTTATACACACAATACTAGCGTGGTATTTTTTTTATTCCAACTTTCTGCAATAAGAAATTGTTCGTCAATGACCTCAGCAGGTCGACAATCTTAGATGATGAGCGGAAAACCACTTTCACCTGAAAATCATAGAGGAAACGAAGTGTTGGCAGCAAAGGAAAGAAAAGCTTGAGATTTTGCTGGTGTGCTCTCCTTTTTATCCACTTCCTGGTTCTTTGTTATATCTGATAGTGCCTTATTAATTAGCCAAATAGAATATCCACTTTCCCTGAACACTGTCTTTAGACACTCGATCTTCTTAGGTACACTATCTGTATTTGAGACTATGTGAGCTCTGTCTATATGTGTTTAAGCATACTCATAGATTATGATAGGTGATGACAACTCAATGAATGTAATAACACACTTCAGTATGTGTAGGCTTACGATAAATTGATTGCCCCAGAGAGCCACCATTCTTCATCTAACCAAAACATCCAGGGAAGGCAAACAACCATCTTTCTCTAATTCCATTGCGAATCGAATGTTCTTGTGAATGGAGCTGAACTGATATAAAAACTCGATTAATTTTTCTCTTCCATTACAGGACACTGAGAAAGTATCGTCCACATTTCTCCAAAATACAGTTTATTTATGGCTAATGATTCAAGTGCTCTCTCCTCAGAGCCTTCCACTAAAAGGATGGCCACCAAGGAAGACAGAGGGCTACCCATGGTGATGCCGTCAGTCTGCCCAAAATATGCGTGGTTGAACGTAAAATAGGTTGAGGGAAGAGTTTGCTGAAACAAAGCAATAATGTCCACCTGAAACATATAACTAATTAGTCTTTCACAGTATTTGATGGTTCACTTGAGGAAGGCTGGCAAGTGCCCTGTTGAAATATCATAGAGTACAGTTGACAACTGACTGCAACTGCGAAATTTCTTTGAGGTCTCAATTCACCGGGAAAAATTTTAAAATTTGTAGTTATAATAACGTTTACATTCCTTTACCAACTATTTTGGAATTCTGTAATGTTTTGTCTCAGATAAAAGACGTCAATTGCCTTATTATGGCCAAAATATAAATATTTTCGTATTTGATCTTGGTTTTCCACAGCAATATCGCCAAATATAAACACAGTACACGGCCTTGGTCTTCCCAGTAGCAGACATTTCTGCTTTTGCTGCATGTCGCCTATGTTACAGCTGACAATATCTCCTGTAACAATTGGTATCTGGGCTGAAATAACGTTTTTGAAAATACATGTGTGCTCGAAATGAATATCATCAGCGTGTCTTAGCAATGACAAAACAACATTTTTCTTGCTGCAGTCCTCTGGGTTGCACACTTATCACTCATATGTTACTAGGAAACTGTTATCCATTCCGCTTCTTCTCCTTCTTCATCTTTTCCTTCTTCTTCGCTTTTTCGCTATCATCGCAGGACCATTCAGTTACTACAAAGTGTTTTGTGATGAGGTGTCACTGAGGGAGTTTGAGCACTTCTGCTGAACATCGTAGGGATTTGGATTGAAATAGCACATAGATGAATCCACTCCTCCAAGGAAAATGTCAACTTTGTATATTATATCAAGGAGTTTCGAAAACCGCCACTTGGAAGAGATCCGACATCATTCCCACACTGATGCATTTAATGTCATTGCTATTTAAAATATATATTGAATTAAACAGCATTATTTTCACATCAGGTTTTTTCATGGCTTTGCCTCACCTGCGTGAAAAAAATAAACATCTATAACGAGTTACACATATTAATGTCATCATCGCCACTAATACTTTTTGATGACTTTAAGGTAGAGCTGTGTTGCTCCTGCATATTTTATGTTCATCCATTGAGAGTTCTTAAGCAAAAGGGAGAATACTTTTTCAACTGTTGAAACTAGGTGTCACTTGCAGCAGTGTAAGCATCTCTTAAACACAGTAGTGGATATAAAATAAGCATACACTGGGTTCTACAGCCAGCTCACTGCCATCACTCTTGCCTTTAATATAGGTACTGTCGAAAATGAAAAAGTTATGGTCCTAGAACCCAAGTCTGATAAACGCCAGCAATAGAATTAGTTGTTAATTTCAGTGATCACAACAAGTCCATATTGCAAGTTATGAAAATCTGAATCATCTTTCCATACTTTGAACTCGTCCATTAAATCACTGTTAGAAGATAATGACAATTCCAAGAAGTTGGCGTTTACAAGAAGTCTGCTAAGCCCCGTCATCCTAGATATTCTGGAACAAATTATTCCCAAGTATGTCATGATGCTGCAACTGGAAGACTATGCATTTGATGAGAGAGTGTGTGTGTTAATGCTTATTAGATTTTTACAGGGCTTAAATCCGAAAATGTGTGTATGCTGCTTTGTGAAATTCATAAAAACTTTACAGAAAAGTGCCATAATTTGAATGCTATTGCTTATTATTTGTTGCCTAAAAAACTGATGACCTTTTTATACAAGCTTTCACACAATTCTCACGTCAGGTGTTTTAGAATGATGCACTTATTTTCTAAATATGATTACCATTATAAAAATTATGAGTTGAATGGTGAATGTCAAACTGATAGCCGTCTTCCTATGAAACTATCATGTAAGGGTTGTAAAAGCGAACAAATAAAACAATTTTGTCAGTGCACCTGCATATTTTTCTTTCTATGAATCCTTTTGAAAATCGCAGTCATTATAGTTTATCTATCTGGCTGTAGAATAGTAATGGCACTACTCTATTTTGTATCTACCTCTGCACTGACCTTACTACCAACTGAGCTACAACGATTGTACATCTTTATAAATTTTTTAATCAAATTAGAAATGAAAAATGGCAGGATGGGGTGAAAAATAAAACAATTTTGTAACATTTATATGCATTCTTTTTTTTCTGCACCAAAACCAGAGCGATATATTACAAACAACTCTTTCTTTTTACATTTTAAATTCACCCTGTATTCTGGTGAGATTAACAGGAGCAACAATATACTTAGGTGATTCTACTGTAAAATCTGGTTGCCTAAATTTAATACCTATGGGAGCAATACTGGTAAAAAATTAGTACATTGATCTACCTCATCCTCCTCCACACTATAGTAGTATTCTAAGCTCACAAAATCATTGAATAGTGTCTTGACATATGCCCATGACCAACTCAGCCTATCCATCACAATCCATAATGTACTGAATAAAACACACAAATTCACAGCACTTGAATGATATAAATAAACACCTTGTAGTGAGTCTCCAGACATTAACTTTCAGTGTTGCATGTCCATATATGTCGACGATCGACGTTTTATTGGTAAAGATGTAGATGTCTGGAGGAGGACGACAAGGGTCATACTCTGTCATCATATGACCCTCGCTGTATTCCATCACGATACATGGATGCTCCCACTTCAACCGCACTTTACCACTACATCTTGAACATTCGCGATTTCTATTATTTCTTTGCACCTCTATTTGCTGCTATGCCTACATCCTCGCTTTCAACTGATGAGTACCAGTGAATAGCATTACACTTAATCGGTTTACATCTAGAACTACATTTACGTCTACATCTATAATCTGCAAATCACCGTGAGGTGCATGGCAGCGTATACATCCCATTTTACCAGTTATTAGGGTTTCTTCCCATTCCATTTACATATGGAGTGTGGGGAGAATGATTGTTTCAATACCTCTGTACATGTAGTAATTATTCCAATTTTATCCTCACGATTCCTATGTGAGCGATAAGTAGGGGTTCGTAGTATATTCTTAGAATGATGATTTAATGCAGTTTCTTGGAACTTTGTCAACTGACTTTTTCGGGATACTTCACATCTGTCTTCGACAGTTTCCCAGTTCAATTCCTTCAATATCTCTGTGACACTCTCCTATGGATTAAACAAATCTGTGACCATTTGGGCTGACCTTCTTTGCAAATATTCAATATTTGGTACAAGTCCCACACACTTAAGCAATATTCTAAAACCGGTCCCACGAGTGATTTGCAAGCAATATCCTTTGTAGAGTGATTGCAGCTCCCGATATTCTACCAATGAACAGAAGTTTGTCACCTGCTTTACACACAACTTCTCATCTGTGACTTTCAATTTCATATCCCTACACAGTGTTACACCCAGGTATTTGTACGTGTTGGCCGATTCCAACACTGACTCATTGATATTATAGTCACAGGATACTAAGTTTCTTTGTTTTGTGAAGTGCACAATTTTACATTTCTGAACATTTAAAGCAAGCTGCCAGTCTTTGCACCACTTTGAAATCTTATTAAGATCTGACGGAATATTTATACAGTTTCTTTCACATAGTACTTATTATAGATAACTGCACCATCTGTAAAAAGCCTGATGATACTATTAATATTGTCTGCATGATCACTAACATATAACGTGAGCAGCAAGGGCTCAAACATACTTCCCTGAAGCACACCCTAAGTTACTTCCATATCTGCCGATGATTCTCCATGCAACTGTGACCATTTGGGCTGACCTTCTTTGCAAATATTCAATATTTGGTACAAGTCCCACACACTTAAGCAATATTCTAAAACCAGTCCCACGAGTGATTTGCAAGCAATATCCTTTGTAGAGTGATTGCAGCTCCCAATATTCTACCAATGAACAGAAGTTTGTCACCTGCTTTACGCACAACTTCTCATCTGTGACTTTCAATTTCATATCCCTACACAGTGTTACACCCAGGTATTTGTACATGTTGGCCGATCCTTCCTACCAAAAAGTCCTCAGTCCAGTCACAGATTTATCTTGATATACCATATGATCGTACTTTTGACAATAAGCGTAGGTGTCGTACCGAGTCAAGTGCTTTTCGGAAATAAAGAAATATGCATCTACCTAATTGCCATTTCAATATGTCATGTAGGAAAAGTTCGAGTTGGTTTTCACATGATCGATGTTTTTCGGATCCATGCTGATTGACATTGAGGAGGTCATTGTGTTCAAGATAACTCATTATGTTTGAGCTCAGAATATGTTCTTAGATTCTAAAACTAATCGATGTCAAGGGTATCGTACGATAGTTTTGTGGATCACTTCTACTACCCATTTTGTAATGTGTGCGACCTGTGCCTATTTTCCTAGAACTGGGCACGGTTTTTTGTTTGAGGGATCTATAACAGATATAATGAGAAGAGGGGCTAACTCAGCCACAAATTCAGATTGGAATCTGACAGGGATTCATTGGATCCTGGAGCTTTGTTCAGTTTTAATAATTTCAGCCGTTTCTCAACATCGCTGACACTAATACTGCTTTCACTCATCTTTACAGTGGTATGAGCATTAAATTGGGGTAGTTCTCCTGAATTATCGTTTGTAAAGGAATATTTGAAAACAGAGCTAAGCATTTCAGCTTTTGCTTTGCTACCCTCAGTACCAGTTCCTGTCTCATCCTCTAAGGACTGGACACTAACTTTGGTACCACTAACAGGCTTTACGTGTGGCCGCAATTTCTTTGGGTTCAGTGAAACGTCATTTGACAATATTTTGCTATGGTAGTTACTGAAGGCATCAAACATTGCTCTCTTGACAGCCAAATGCGTTTCATTCATCATCTCTCTGTCTATAGCCCTACGCTTTGTTATACGCCTGCTTTGCAGTAAATCTGTTTCTTTACAGTGACTGCGTGCCATGGAGGTTCCCACACATTATGGACAGTCCAACTGGGCACGTACCTGTCTAGTGCATGGTCAACTATTCTTTTAAACTTGAGCCACAATTTCTCTACATGTTTCTACCTTGTGCTGAAAGTTCCAAGTTCCTCATTTAGATATGACCCTATTGTTGTATTGTCTAGTTTACTGAACATATATATCTTTCTGCTTATTTCAGTTGTCCTTTGTACTCTGGTAATCACTGTTGTCACAACTACGCCATGGTCACTGATACCACTTTCAATGTGGAGGTCCTCAAAGGAGTCAGGTCTGTTTATTGTCGTTAGATCCAATATATTACCCACATGAGTGGGGTTCCTAACTACCTTACCTATTCTAGTTAGTTCTCAGAGAAGGCATTTAGTAACGTTTCACAGGATGTCTTATCGCGCCCTGCAGCTCAATGAGTGGTGGTACAAACATCGCAAACACAATATCTGGGAACATATAAGATAGTCTGTCTGCTCCAGTGTACCATGGTGCTGCTGCAGTGAGGAAGAAATAATAATAATAAATGAAACAACGGAAATTCCAGGTGGGAATATCAACAATGTAGGGAAAGATAAGACAGACTGCTATTTACCATATAGAAAATACGTTAAATTGCAGACACACACAATTAAAAGACACTTACTAAAAGATTTTTGCCACAGCCTTCATCAGCAAAAGGGAAACACACTCCATTTATACACACAAGCAAACACACTTCATGCACATATGACCACCTACTCTGGAGCTCTAGCCGGAGTGCAGCTATCACGTAGCATGCAAGCAGAAATCTGGAGGGGGCAGGGAAGGGGAAGGTAGAGTAGAGTATAGGTGGGCAGAAAGGCGAACGCTGTCTGGCGAAGTGTGCATGGACGAGAACGCCACAGAAGCGTCAGAAGGTTGTGATGCAGAGAGGTGGGAGGAAAAGCAGCAAAAAAGGATATGGCAAGGCGTATTGGCAGATGGCAGCAAAAAAAGAGGATGGTAAATGAGGATGGGGATGAGATGATAGGACAGAGAGAGTGGAAACTATTGGGTGGAGGGTGTGGGGATAGTATGTTACTCTAGGTCGAGGCCAGGATAATTACAGAAGTGGAGAATATGTTGTAAGAATAACTACTATCTGTGCAGTCGAGATAATCTGGTGGTGGAGGGAACGATCCAGATGGCTCTGGTAGTGAAGCAGCCATTGAAATTAAGTGCGTTACGTTCAGCTGCATGTTGTGCCACAGGTCGATCTACTTTGCTGTTGGCCACAGCTTGGCAGTGAGTGTTGATCATGGTGGACAAACGGTTGGTTGTCATATCAATATAAAATACTGTGCAATAATTGCAGCAGAGCTGGTACATGACATGGATGCTTTTAACAAGTGGCCTGGGCCCTGATGGGGTAAGATAAACCTGTTACAGGACTGGAACAGGAATTGCTAGGTGGGTGGATTGTACAGATTTTGCACCTTGCTCTCCAAGTGGATATGATCCTTGTGCCAAGGGGTTGGTGTTTCGAATGATATAGGTATGGACTAGGGTGTTGTGGAGGGTGGTTTGGTGACAGAACACCACTTTAGGAGGGGTGGGAAGGTACAGGGGTAGGCTGTTCCTCTTTACAGGGCATGATGATAGGTAATCAAGGCACTGGCGAAGGACGTGGGTCAGTTGTTCCAGTACAGGGTTGTACTGGGTGATGAAGGGGCACCCCTTGTGGCTGGTTACTAGCGGTGGTTGGAGGATTGTGGGTGAGATGGGAAATGGGATGGGATATCTATTTGTGGACTAGGTCTGGGGGCTAGTGCTTGTCTGTCAAGGCTTTGATGAGACCGTCAGAACACTGAGCAAGGGAGTTTTTGTCACTACAGATATGCCATCCGCAAATGCCCAGGCAATATGGGAGGGATTTTTTGTGTAAATGTGATGACAACTGTCGAAATACGGGTATTGTTAGTGCTTGGTGGGTTTAATGTGGGCAGAGGTATAGCTGGAGGCATCAGAGAGTAGGAGATCAACGTCTAGGAAGGTGGCACATTGTGTTGAGGGGGACAATGTGAAGTGGACAGGAGAGAAGGTGTTGAGGTTATGAAGGAACAAAGATTGGGTGTTTTGTTCTGAGTCCAGAGAGAGTAGCGTTCAAGAGCAGTAAGACCATTGGCATAAGGGATGTTGGTGTATAGGGAGGTAGCTTCAACAGTGATGAGTAGGGATGCAGGAGGTAGTGTGGGAATGGTGGAGAGTCAGTAAAAGAAGTGGTTGGTGTCTTTGGCGTGGGAGGCTAGATTACAGGCAACTGGTTAGAGTTGTTGGTCGATGAGGGCCAAAATTCTTTCAGTGGTGCACAGTAACCAGCCACAATGAGGCAACCAGAACTGCTGCATTTCTATATTTGAGGAGCATGTAGAGGGTGTGTGTGTGGGGTGTTATAGGGGTGAGGAGGGAAATGGATTCATGGGAGAGGTGCTGGATAGGAGCTTAGGCTCTAAGCAGGGATTGGAAGTTGCGTTGTACTTCTGGGATGAGCTTACTCTGGCAGAGTTTATAGGTAGAGGAGTCAGATAACTGGCACATGCCTCCTACCAGGCAGTCACTGTGATTCATAAAAAAGTGGTGCCTGTCTGCAACTTACTGCGTCTTCTTTACGGAAAGTAGCAATCTGTTTTCCTACATTGATGATATTCCTGCCTGGAGTTTCCATTGTTTGATTTTGCTAAACTGTTTTGCTTCCATACTGCAAACCTGTGATGTTTTCCTTTGTTACTCTTCTCTACAGCATTACTGTTCTCAATGTCCATTCTGCCTCTTCCTGTGTTTATTCACTGCCTTCCAAACCCTACCTTCCTCTGAGCAACACTGTGTCCACGATCGTCCGCGCACAACACAGGCTTTGCGACCATGAAGATTGTTGACACAGCATCTGATGCCCCAGATTCTTTTCTCTAACAGTTACAATTATATTTATTCGTACTGATCCCACTTCATCTATCATCCAAACGAACTAAAGTTTTATTTTCCACACCTGCCCATGACACACAAATTTTTTATCCTCGACCTAAGCCCCCTTCCCAACCCCTCTTCCCTTATCGCAACAAACACACACATACGCACACACACACACACACACACACACACACACACACACATCTTATCGTGCCTTTTCTCATACCTTTCTGTACGTTTTGGATGTATTTGTTCGTATTTTTCTTGGTTTTTAACACGGTTTCATTCATTTTTGCGTCCGTCCCCGGTAGCTGAATGGTCAGATTGACAGACTGTCAATCCTCTGGGCCTGGGTTCGATTCCCGGCTGGGTCGGGGAATTTTCTCCGCCTAGGGACTGGGTGTTGTGCTGTCCTCAATATCATCCTATCATCCTCATCGACTGCAGGTCGCTGAAATGGCGTCAAATTGAAAGACCGGCTCCCGGCGAACGACCTGCCCTAGCCATACGATTAAATTAAAAAATTCATTTTTGCATATTTTCACGTATTTGTGCGTCATTTTGCGTATCTATGTGTGTTTCTGTGGGTATCCTTGTATTTTTACGCGTCTTTTATCCAGTTTCTCACCCAACCATCAAAACCTCTTTTGCCCATTTCTAAGTCATTCTCAGTTGCATTATATCATTCTTACCTCAATGTACCACTGTTCCATTTTTCTGCACCAGTTCAGAAAAGTATCCCTTTCCCCGGCTAAAACCAAGTCCCACATCCCACTTCTCAAATGCTGCTTAAATCATTGAATCCCTCCAAATGGCCTAACCATAAAAATTCCTTTCTCTGAATCCCACCCCTCCTTTCACGGTGCTCTTCAGCTTTACAGATTCTGCCAATCGATGGCTCCTCCAGCACCTGGAGGAGATTCCACACACCACCTCCATAAGTTATCCAACACCCGGACATCCTACTACTGCCTTGGGGCACCACTATCCAACCACTATCTTACCCACAGTGTCCCTTCTTGTCCACTCCTCATAGCACCTAAACCCTGCCAAGCTGACCTTTACAATGTGCCACATCCCCCAAAACTACCTACCATCTTTCCATCAAATCCTGAGCCAAAACATCCCCATGACACTGTTGTTAACTTTTGCACCAAAACCCTCAGCTCCACAGAAGTTTCAGTCCCAACCCAAGGTCTCACCTTTAGCCCTGCACCCAAATTTAAACATGCTGGCATTTCTCAAACATCTACTCTCCTTCTCCTGATCCCTGTAATGGGAGCACATCTTTGCTGCCCATCTCTTCAACCAAAACCAACATAATTCCAACATTGAACACCGCCTCTTCCAGTTCAGGGCACCATCCAAATGTAGTCCCCTGTTCCCTCCTACCTAATGACCTGCTGGTCACATTCCATGAATTCCTTACCTCCAACTTAGCCTCAACATGCTTTCCCAGATTCCTTCCTCAGATTACCTTCAGTAGAAAAGAGAATAGCCTAATCGTCCTACAAAGGTTCCACAACTGGTGTTACGAATTACAGTGACACTCTAGCAGAAGGTCTCCACCAATTATCTGACTCCTCCACCTATAAACTCTCGCAGAGTGATCCCACCCCAGATTTCAAACACAGCCTCCAATCCCTGCTTAAAGCCTTAGCCTCTTCAGAGAATCTGTACCTCAAAATCCACAAATGCAACAATCCTAGATGCCCCATTGTGCCTGGTTATTGTGCCCTGACTGAAAGAATTTCAGCCCTCATCAACTAACACCTCCAACTACTTGCCCCTAAACTAGCCTCCCACGTCGAAGATACCAACCACTTCCTTCACCCACTCTCCACCATCCCCACCCCTTTACCTCCTGGATCCCTACTCATTACTGTTGATGCCACCTCCCTATACCCCAATATATCTCATGCCCATCGTCTTATAACTATTGAACACTTTCTTAACACTCCAAACCCACTATCCATTTCTCATACACCTTACTAATTTTATCCTAACCCAGAAGTACGCCTCCTTTGAAGGTAATGTATGCAAATAAATCTGTGGCACAGTTGTAGGAACCAACAAGGCACCTTTGTATGTGCCATCTAGAAGATATCTCTCTCTAGCCTCCCAAAAAGCCAAACCCCTCATCCGGGTCAGATTTATTGAAGATATCTATATGACCTGGGTTCAGGGTGAAGTCACTCTACCTTTGTTGCTTCACAACCTCAACACCTTCTCTCCCATCCACTTCACCTCATCTTACTCAACACAGCGTGCCACCTTTCTAGATATTGACCTCCCCCTCTCTGATGGTTCCATCCTCACCTCTGTTCAATCCCGTACTACCTGGCCATCCTGGGACTGCATATCTGCAGTGAATAGAACTTCCTTGCTCAGTGTGCTGAGGGTATCACAAAGGTCATTAGAGACAGGCACTACCCCTTGACCTAGTCCACAAACAGATATCCCATGCCATTTCCCCTTACACCCCCAATCCTCCCAACACCCCTAAGAACCAGCCACAAAGGGGTCTGCAGTACCACCCAGGACTGGTATGCCATACCCAATCCCCCCTTGACATAATGATCATATCCCTGATGAAGACCCAGGTGCAAGACCTGCCCAATCCATCCACCCAGCACTTCCTGTTCCATCCTGTCACAGGTTTATGTCTCTCAGTCATGGGCCAGGCAACCTGTGAAGTCATCCACATCATGTACTAACTCTGCTCCAACCATTGCACAGTTGAAACTTCCTGGCAGATTAAAACTGTGTGCCGGACTGAGACTCGAACTCGGGATCTTTGCCTTTCGTGGGCAAGTGCTCTACCAACTGAGCTACCCAAGCACGACTCACGCGCCGTCCTCACAGCTTTACTTCTGCCAGTACCTCGTCTCCTACCTTCCAATTTTTACAGAAGCTCTTCTGCGAACCTCGCAGAACTAGCACTCTGCCAGGAAGTTTCATATCAGTGCGCACTCCGCTGCAGAGTGAAAATCTCATTCTGGAAACATCCCCCAGGCTGTGGCTAAGCCATGTCTCCACAACATCCTTTCTTTCAGGAGTGCTAGTTCTGCAAGGTTCGCAGAAGAGCTTCTGTAAAGTTTGGAAGGTAGGAGACGAGGTACTGGCAGAAGTAAAGCTGTGAGGACGGGGCGTGAGTCGTGCTTGGGTAGCTCAGTTGGTAGAGCACTTGCCCGCGAAAGGCAAAGGTCCCGAGTTCGAGTCTCGGTCCGGCACACAGTTTTAATCTGCCAGGAAGTTTCATATCAGCGCACATTCCGCTGCAGAGTGAAAATCTCATTCTGGAAGCATTGCACAGTTTTTTTTATATTGGTATGACTTCCAACGTTATGTCTGCCAGAATGAGCGGCCACTGCCAACTTGTGGCCGAGAGAAAAGTAGACCACCTTGTGGAACAACATGCAACTGAACGTAACATGCTTGGTTTCAATGGCTGCCTCACTTCCCAAGCCATCTCGATCCTCCCATCCACCACCAGCTTTTCTGAACTGCACAGATGATAGTTATAACAAATTCTCCACTTCTGTAGTTATCCTGGACTCTATGGTAAGATACTGTCCCTACACCCTCCATCCAACAGTTTCCACCCCCTCTGTCCTATCATCTTCTCCCCATACTTGTCTCCCACTCTCTGTGTTTGCCACCCTCTGCCAACACAAACCTTTTCTTTCCTTTTTCGCTCCTTTTTTTCCCACATCCTTGACCAGTAACCTCCTGACACTGCACCTGTTGGCCTTGTAGTCCTTGCACAGTTCGCTAGACAGTGTTCGCCTCTCCCATCTCCCATACACTACCATCCCTTGCCTTCCCCACCCCCTCCAGATTGCTGCTTGCATCCCATATGATAGTTGCATTCTGGTCAGAGATGCCATAGTTGGTGGTCAGGTGTGCATGAGGTGTGCTTGGTTGTGTGTATTAATGATGTGTGTTTCTCTTTTGTTGATGAATAATGTGGACAAAAGCTTTATCTAAGTGTCGTTTAATTATGCCTGGTTGCTGCTTAACATGTCTTCTTTATGGTAAGTAGCAATCTATCTTTTCCTACATTGTCAATAATAAACAAAGGCATATACACAATGAATAATAATAATAATGAGCAATGAGAGAGAGGAAAATGTTAATACTTACATTTCATTGTAGTAGTCCTTTTTTATTCTGTCTGGAGGTGGAAGACCTCTGGTGACACTTCATAATGATCCTTTCACTGTGGTATACAAAGAATGACTGCCAAGTCCATCTAATGGCTAGCTTACAGAGACACTGTGGATAAATGACAGGGGATGGCAGTTCTTTGGAAATTGAAACAACTATTTTGGACTGATGGGTAGTGAAAGAAAAATCCTCGAGGGTGGACTTCCAAGAGCCTTTGACTTTCTGCCATCTTGGGCAGGCATGTTTGATTGTTTCAGCTGTATTGGGTCATAAATTATCCTGAGTAGGTAATAGACATCTGCAATAATTATAATAAATTGGGTAATAAATTATAGCAATAAGGATAATAAATTACAGCGATAAAGAATCAGTTGTAGCGACAATGATCCTACATACTCTTAAACACCAGATAAGAGCACAAGTGGCCTGTTGGAAGAGAGGTTGGTGGGAGGGATGGGGGAGAGGAGAGGTGAAGGGTCATAAATCACTGAACCGTAAATCCCTCTGTCACCATAGTGGTGTCATGGATATGATTAGTTGATCTTGGGTAGCAATAATTAAAACAAAGGCATTTCTCATTATGACAAGAAATTTTCAAGAAATTTCAATCACCAGCATACTCCTCCCAGAGCCTAATTATGTTGTTGACTCAAACTGCACAGGAAGAAATGACCAGCGTTATAAAATAAGAAAAACTAAAGGATGATTGGAAAGATTTATCTGTTCGTTTTTCTCATATGCTATTCGAGATTAGAATGGTGGAGAAACAGTTTGGAAGTGGTTCCATACACCCCTCACTTAGAATTAACTAGGAACTGCAGAGTAATCATTTAGATTTAGATGTAAATAATGGACAATGATAATGAAATAACTACAAAGGAAACAAATCAGTGCATGAAAGTCACAACAATGTCGACATCTCCGGACTTCATATGCAGGGAGGCGCCAAAGTGGTTATGGTACTCTATTAGGAGCCAGATTCAGCGAGTGCCAGAATGCTTCCTTCAACAAAGTCACGGCCATTTCTCTTCCCCATCTCTGTCCAACATAACTATTTCTCTGTCTCGAATGACCACTACATTTTTTTCTTAAGATATCTTAGAGGTCACACCATCGTCAGCACTGCAGCCACAAACAAACTAGAGGTATTCACCTACCAATCAATGACAATTTTCTCCCCACACTCTTGATACTTGCCATATTAAGGGGTTGAATTGGGTTGTTTGGGGAAGGAGACCAGACAGCGAGGTTATCGGTCTCATCGGATTAGGGAAGGATGGGGAAGGAAGTCGGCCGTGCCCTTTCAAAGGAACCATCCTGGCATTTGCCTGGAGCGATTTAGGGAAATCATTGAAAACCTACATCAGGATGGCCGGAGGCGGAATCGAATCGTCGTCCTCCCGCCATATTAAGCGATTGCATTGTTGACCCTTACATGTGGTTATGCTATCGTTGTGAACGAAACGATGCAGACACAACCAAGCAGAAAAGCAATACAAAGAGTGAAGAGTCAACTCTATCCACACAAGAACATTTACTTTATTAGTTTCTCTAATTTTTAATGAAAGTTAACTTCTTTTCTTTGATTTTTGCCACAATAAATTAGATTTTTTTACAGTAGTCCCCATTCGCCATTGTTTAAGTGTCAGTATCAGAATAAACTTTGAGTCTTATCATTTGCTTGTCAACGGCCTTATCATTGTGGGAACATTGGTTCCAGACATATCACTGAAGTTAAGTGCTGCTGGGCTTGGCTAGCACTTGGCTGAGTAACCTACTGGATCTGCTGAGCACTGTTGAGAAGAAGGATGCACTTAGCCCTTGTGAATCCAACTGAAGGTCTACTTGATTGAGAAGTAGCAGCTGCAATCAAGAAAAATGACAACATCCGGGAGAGCAATGTGCTGACCACATGCCCCTCCACAATCACATTCACTGATGCCTATCGGCTGAAGACAACACAGCAGTCGGCCAGCCTTCCAGGCCCTGTTCAGGCAGAGTTTGAGTTTTCAGTTGCTTGCCACCTGCTTAGGTTTTCTTATTCAAAATCTTTGTAAATGACTACAAAACAAACATTTTCTGGATTAGTTATGGTCCAAATACGTGGTAAGCTTGAGAATTGCCAATCCCCTTGCCAGGTGACATATCAGGATTACTTTGGTTGGAAGGAAGGGAAGAAGAGAATCATTCAGCGTCTTGTCGATGACAAGGTTATCAGAGATAAAGCACAGACTTACGTAACACACGTATGGGGAAGGAAATTAGTGGCGCCCTTTTCGAACTAACCGTCCCATCATTTGCCTTACACATTTTAAGGTAACCATGGAAAACTAAACTTGGATAGCAGGACCGAAATTTGAATTTTGAATTTCTGTCCTCCTGCCAACGGTGCTAGTCGATTTCCAATATGAGTTGGAGGAGTCATTAAGGTCTTATCAAGTAAGGTTGATCAGGTTCTGACTGATGTTTATTGTGAAGTGCACTGTATACACTGGGGGATGAGAGAGTGGTTGTGGCAGGTCGTGGAGTCCAGGACAAATATTGTTAACTGTTGCATATCACTTTTACTGCCATCGATATATCATGTAGTGAGGCAGGCATGCCTCCCCTTGCTGTCCCTGCCTGGGAGTGATGATCAGGTAGTAGCTTTCACGTGGAGCTGCTGAACCAGTGCCCTGTGCTGCTTTTGCTGGTAGCCTTCAGAGGCCGCAGCCGTTAACATCAGCAGCGCTCCATGTTGCATTGAGGCAGCATTACACTCATCAAATGACTCTGCAGGCTGCACAGTGGTAGTGTTTAGAGTCTGCTGAGCATGGGACAACCTGCTGCCTTTGGACAGGAGTTGGACGATGGCTGACACTGTGATGCCAAGTCCCACAAGGAACTCAGCATTGGTGGCAGCAGGCATAGATGGCAGATCATCTGGGCTATGGCACCATATCCCATGAAGGACTTGGTGCAGACGGCAGCCAGAGCATGGTCTTGAACCCGTGACTGCTGCTAGCAGAACCCAGTCATCTTCCTGTCTGGTGTCGCTCTGGCGTCAGGGTGGTGCTGCAGGTTTCTGGTGACGAGAAGTGTCCCTATCTTAAAACCCTGACTTCTTTATATGCTCCCAGTGCCCATCAGATGATTCGTCACATTGCCATAACAAGAGACTTGGTGCAGTGAGACTGCCTCACTTGCTAGACAGTTACCACTGTGCCATTTACAGCTGAGCTCAGCTATCATTGCTTTGCAATCCACTGTCACATTTGTTATTGTAATCCACATGTCGCCATACTGGCAGCTGTTAACGCAACACCGTATGGCAGTTTTCATGCTACTTTCCCTGACTTATGTTAAAGACTAATAATTTTCTGTCCAAAGACTGGGTAGTGGCACTGCAACGTGCTCAGTTTAATCATTACTGGTTTCTAGGAGAAATGCTTACTCACAGTGTATTTTGGCGAAATCCAAACATTATATAGCTCTCCTTTACAAATCCAGAACGTTGAGAGTGTGCACATTACACCATACACCTACTATTGCTAGAACTGAATATATGGTGATAGCTTACATGATGTCGGAAAGCACAGTAAGTCATATGAGCACACTGATCAAGAATTTCGAGTCTTTCCCACTTCTATAAGAATTTCATACAATATCAAGTGCAGACAATACATTGCAGAAATCATGTGTCGAAACTAAAATTCTAGAAAATAGTTTATAAAAAACTTAAAAGAGACTGCCATCTGAAAAAGTTTGAAAGCTTGTTTTGCTGTTCGTATTTTTAGACAGTGTGTTAGCAGGTCAACAGTAATTCAGCCACATTATTACTTCTGAGGAAAGCCAACCCCCGCAAATCAGTTTTTAGGATGCACGAAAAGCCCATTAGGGCTATTTGCAACTTAAAGAAACTTGAAACATATAGGCCGCACTTCATTCAGCTAAAATAATGGTCCTGCCGACTCTTTATGGAAATGAAAATATTCTGTTTGCAAATGGATATCTTTTAAACAGAACTGGGGAACTATGACAAAATAAACATATACATAACTTCAAGAAAAAGAAACACCTACGTCAGACTAGAACAGTATTACATCAAAAAATAATCACACATAACAGTTAAATTATTCAAGAGCATTCATTTTCTCCTTTTCTGGACTACTCATTTCGTTTGCCTCCGTAGCTCGGTGGTCAGCATGTCTGACTGCTATGACGACAATCTGGGTTCAACTCTCGGTACTGACAGGGACTTTTTCTTGCTGGGAGAACTGGAATGTGGTGCGCTCAGCCTCCTGATGCCAGCTGAGATGCTACTTGAGCGAGAAGCAGAGGCTCCATGGCGAAGAAAGGTGGTATTGGCTACGCAAGCTGTACACTGACCACATGCACCTCCATACCACATTTTAGTAACGCCATTGGCGTAAGATGACATGGTAGTCGGTCAGGCGATTCCAACTGGCCCACCTGCGACAGAACACAGAGCTTTGCTGACCAGTCGTTTAAAAACAGCATCGACGTAAAAAATTCTTAAGTTATTTCTGCTGGAAGACAGCATTTAGTCAGTAAATTAATTCTTGAATTATAAATCACAACTCTTCTAATTGAATTTACGATTGTGGCTTATTTCAAGTGTGTTTTTTATTATTTGTTATTTATGCTTGCACACTATGATTTTCGTTTGCAGGCTGATATTTGTCATTGCTTATAACAAGGCAGATGAATTCTTTCCCCTGTTATGTTTTTCCTGTCTCAGATTTTTTTCAGGCATTTTCGGTAGTATTACTTTTTTGACAAATGCTATCTAAATTCAAGGCTTATATAACTTAATTCCCTTTCCTATTACGTTCATTTGGTTAAGTGGAATCCATTGATGCGACTAGTTTACCTAAAAACTGTGGAAGCTACCAACACAAGTAATTTTCGATTTCGTTATCATCGTTCATATTGCGCGAACGTATATCTCATAACAAGTTTCAGATAAAGTAGATCAAAAGTATGTCTAAATAATGAAGCAATTTGCATCTTATGTTGGGAATATGGTGGTTACTTTTGCACTCTTTTAGTTTTAGAATAATTAGCATCCAGAGTTAAAACTTTGTTACAGAAATAGAACCCATATTTTGGCAAAGTAGACAGCATAATTCAATAATAATTATTGTTGTATCTAAAAGTCGGCATTCAGAAGAATCTCTCTCCACTATTCAGCCATTCAGGAATGTAAATTCTTCATTATAACTTGTGAAACTCCAACAAGCAACCACAGCTAAATGTAGTTTTGATTATTGCAAATTTTTAAAAGGAACATTTCAAGAGTTATTTTAGCTGGTCTGCAGAAGGTTATGAAAAGTGCAGGATCTATGTCCGCTGATAAGGTGAAATGTACCACAGACAAATTAGCACAAATAGCGATTCGTACTATGTGCCAAGTTATAACTAAAGTCCAAGAGTTTATTCAATGATTGTTTTTCAATGATTGACTGTAAATTGGCAAATAATTCCATGAACTACGTTGATTTCAATAATATATTCTGCAAAATATGACGATAGTTTTGGATTGTGAACTGTGTCATTTCCAAATCATACTTACAGTGCTCGTATTTTTGTACATTTACTGTTTGATTTCGTGGACAGTGATTTGTGAACTTTATTCAGTAAATATGTTAATGATTTACTCGCCACACATAAATTATTGTGAATTAGTATGTATCTGATAAGTTACCGCACTCGAGCACTCATATCATAGATCAACAGAGTGCAGTATGTGACTAACCATTTATGTGTGCATAAATGATGATGGATGAGACTCGATCTGGCCTTAACACAGTTCTATTTAACGTCAAATTAAAGTGTGGGGCTGTAAACCTGGTGTAGATCATACCATTTGAAATAGCCTACTTTCGACAATCGCTTTTCAACTACATCAGATGGAGGCGCAGCTACTGGAGGCATATTAGCACAGAAAAATAGGATAATGTTACGTCTTTTCTCTCTCTGCTTCTCTTTCTCTGTCTCATTTGACTTCTCCTGTATCCATTGAACCAGCACTTAACCTCTAAACTTTTAGGTACCTGAATGCACCTCTTCAATCATGGATCATAAATAACGTATACTACGCACGCTCCAACTTTGCTGTGTTGAGGTTTGAAACCAACATCTAAGTAAAGTGATTCGGGGCAGGAAGTCGACTAGTCGAGTGTCCATCATTATGAGCTATGGGCAATCTCTTGTAGTTCCTCCGAAAACCCACATTCCCGTTTTTTTGTTGCCTCTGTCTTTTTTCTTCTCTCGAACATAGCTTCGTCGATCTCTGAATGTGTACCGAAAATCTTTTGGAAGCAGTTTCAGACTGCTAGATGGATATTTTGCTCCTCCACGACCTAACACAGCACTTAAAAACACTTTCAGCAGGTGTTGACAGTTTATATGCCAGCACACAAATCTTTCGTGGTGCAGATCTGCTTCCGACCGAGTCATACACAACTAAAGATGAATATAAACTGTTAATTAAACGAATAAATCCTGTTCTTTTTGAGTGGCTCAGTAGAGTTCCTTCGGGGTATTCTTTTAATGTAATCAGGCGATATTTTACTTGCTTTACATACCGGCATCACTGTAAGTGGCAAAAGTCATAAAACATAAACTCTAATTTTGCGTAAAAACCGGACATAATGGTTATAAATGGATTTTATTTCTTATAAAAGCATAACGAAACATTTGAGGTATCGTCAGAAAATTAATATTGCCTGCCAAACTGGTATTTTGTCTTCCACTCCTGTGGAAGCGGTGGACTAAAATACGCACAGTGGAACAAAAACAAGTATTCACTAGAGAACGTTTGTTGCTTTTAAACAGAACTTTCACTATGTGCCACCTGGGCACATGTAATAACGGTACCCGTCGCATTAATGTTAGGTTCAAATGGTTCTGAGCACTATGGGACTTAACTTCTGAGGTCATCAGTCCCCTAGAACTTAGAACTACTTAAACCTATCTAACCTAAGGACTTTACACACATCCATGCCCGAGGCAGGATTCGAACCTGCGACCGTAGCGATTAATGTTAGGAATTTCGCATAAATTAGGTTAACTGTACTGCTACATAGCAATAAGGGAAATAGTTTTCCTGTTAAAATCAATGTTTGATTTCAGCTGTAAAAGAGAAAAACTTTAACTGTGAACTCCACTCCACACAGGATAACAATAGAAACTGGGCTTCCTGCCCGTGTCGCGTGACTTAGATGTTGGTTCAGAGTAATGATGTCACCCGCAGTCTATATTATCTATGTATTCGACCTTGCAACCTCCCATTCCCCACCCCCGCACCCAGCACCACCACTCCTGTCACAGCCATAAAAATCACAAGTTTCGATTTTTGAAAACTTGTTATAAAACTAACAATAAGAAATCATTGTTTACAAAATAGTGTTCCGAAACTGACGTTTTGTGAAACATAATTTATTATAATCGAAACAAAATAAAACAAAAAGATTCAATATAAACAGCAGGTGCTATCACCTGCCACCGCAGCAGTGTCACTTTGCTCCCTAGTATACAGAGTGATTATAATTAAACTTTCAAAACGCTTCAGAAATAACACCACTGGTCAGAATAATGTCCGATTGCAACGGAATATTAAAAGATAAGGGGGATAAGGGGGAAAGAAGTTGTGTGAAAATTGATCAATAGATGGCGCTGTATGTGTCAGAATACGTAAATGAAAACAGCTGTCACGAGCACGACCCACTGAAGTTTGTACAGTAAAACTTGCTCAAAACGGAATCGCCTAGGACTAAAATAATTTTCCAAATTGGGCAAGTTTCCGGATTACACAAAACTCACTGAACTACATAAAATTTGTCAGGTATCATGCACAAAAGTACAGTAAACATTTTTAGTTATGTATATACCGTACTTACCTACCTTCGCTCCAGCACAGTAGATGTTAATATACCGTATATTGAACAATGGACTATTACACTAGTTGATAAATAATTCGGCATTTTTATATTGTCACTCGAACTTTAAATCGTTTATTATTGTATGTACATTCCTTTGTTTATCTGCTTTACATTTCACTTTTTTCGCCACATATCAAGGAGGGAAATCTGTTTGAATTTCCTGTTCAGCATCGTTTTTCTAGGCAATTTTTTGCACCATAAAATAGTTCCAACAAGTTGGGATAATCTTTGGGTGCTGCAAATTGCATAACATCGTTTACGCATGCTATAGCTTCTTCAGGCGTATTAATTTTTCAAGGGACATCATTTTGCTCCTCTTCTTCTTCATTTTTCTTCTTCATCATCCTCTGTGTTGCGGATTTCTATTAAATCCGTTGCTGAAGTGAAAGTGGAGTGAGTTGACAGAAAGTCGTCACTTCGAATGTCATCATCTGCACTACAGGAAATGTTTCGCATTTTCATTACTTCTGCAATTGCTGCTGCATTTTCTTGAACTTCAATGGTCACAGAAGCGTTTTGTTCTTGACCCCCAGACCCCACTTTGTTGAAGCACTTGGTGACGGATTCGGGTTTTATTTCCTTTACTGCCAAGCCAATCCAATTTACTGCATCCAGGCCAGAAACTGACCATGCAAGAGCAAACGAACTTTCGGCTTCTTCAACACTAAGAAGAAGAGATTGCATCAATAATCGCCTATAATGACACTTGAATGTATAAATAACCCCGTGGTCCATGGATTGTACGAGGCTGGTTGAACCTGGAAGGAACCAAACCAATTTCACGTTTGATAACCGTACTTTCGGGTGGCAGGTTGCATTGTCTAGGAAAAGGACAGCTTGGCGATTTTCTTTTTTCGTTTTGGCATTGAAAGATCCCAGCCATTCTTCCATAAAACCACACACCATCCACTCCTTTTTATTGCTTCGCCATGTGACTGGAAGCTTACTGACGTCTATGCTTTTTTATTCAAGTCTCTGATCACAAATGAATTCTTTAGATGATTACCGGTTTCAGTCTGTAATGACCATCCTCACATGGTGTAAAAAAGATCTGAGGATGGTCATTACAGACTGAAATCGGTAATCGTCTAAAGAATTCATTTGTGATCAGAGACTGGAATAGAAAAGCATTTTACAGTATTAGATCACTGTTTGTATATGCGATTATGTCGCAGTTGGTGAAACTGACGTCTATGTTTTTGAAACAATGCGCTTTTGCCGCCTTTCCAATCACCAGTGGCTTCTCCATTTCACCTAACATGTTTCCACATAGCAATACAGTGATTCTTTCCTTGGATATTTTTCCACCGGTGCACTTTTCACCTCTAATTGGTTCAAATGGCTCTGAGCACTATGGGACTTAACATCTGAGGTCATCAGTCCCCTAGAACTTAGAACTAGTTAAACCTAACTAACCTAAGGACATCACACACATCCACGCCCAAGGCAGGATTCGAACCTGCGACCGTAGCGGTCGCGCGGTTCCAGGCTGAAGCGCCTAGAACTGCTCGGCCACCACGACCGGCTCACCTCTAATTGCTGGCGATTTTGAAAGCAGCGCGCGATAAAACAGTCCCGTTTCATCGACACTGGACACATCTTCCTGGTCATAATTGACAATAAAGTTGGACAGTATTGTCTCCCATTCTGTTGCTACACTTTCTTGCACATCCTTAGCTTCCCCACACACTTCATCCCACACGATGTTGTGCCTAGCTTTGAAATTGTCCAGCCATCGTGTGTTTGCCTTAAACTCCGTAATTCTAAGATCCTTAGCGACTTTCAGAGCCTCACTCTGCAACATGGGTCCAAATAAAGGTAAGTTTTTCTTTCTGCACTTTCGAACCATCCCTACACTATTTCGTTTATTTCTTCATTTCCGGTCTTCTTCGCCCTTCTTTTCATCTGCCCGTTCCCTTTCATCCACTCGTCCCGAATCTTATCCTTGTTTCTTACAGTCTGATAAATTTGTTTTTACCGCATTTGAAACGCAACATGTTTAGCGCACAGGGAGTTTGTCTATCACTCGCCTCGATTACATTAATCTTTTCGTTAAGTGTTACCGACACATACCGACTGTTCGACATCATGTTACTGTATCTCTTAAAGTGCTACTAAATAAATGTCGTGTGACTAGGGCCTCCCGTCGGGTAGACCGTTCGCCGGGTGCCAGTCTTCCGATTTGACGCCACTTCGGCGACTTGCGCGTCGATGAGGATGAAATGATGATGATTGGACAACACAACACCCATTCCCTGAGCGGAGAAAATCTCCGACCCAGCCGGGAATCGAGCCCGCAACCTTAGGATTGACATTCTGTCGTGCTGACCACTCATCTACCGGGGGCGGAAAGTGCTACGAGTCAACTGAAACTGGCAGAAAATAATGACCTTGCCGAGTAAAACCATTGTTTAACGGAACAATACCCACCTCTTTCCCTGCGCACGTGGCAGCAGAGTGTTGGTAGATGCGCAACAATGTTCCTGTATGCGCTGGCGTGCGTCAGTAATGAGGAAAACGAGAAAGCCGACAAAAAGAGCGCTGGCGAACGAACCGTTTCCGTTGATGTACTGTACCGACAGTTGCACAGAGCGGTGGGTTTTAGGTCCACACCAGCAGCGTGGCGCTACGCTGGACCTCTTTTCTTGCTTTTGCGCCGCTCAACAGAGGTGTTAAAAGTAACGTCCTTGTAGAGTCGTGAATAACTAATGAACTGTAAACAGTAATACTGTATAGGCTCTTTTCCACATTATACAATGAATTATTAAGTATGTTCTAAGATTTGGTTTCCGTTTCTGCGTTAGGCGCTTTCCGCTATATACAAAAAATCTGCGTATAAAAGTGCACTGATTGCGTCGGGATTGAAATACTTGTACGGTTTGGGCAGATTTCCAAATTATACACATGCCGATTTCAGCAAGTTTTACTGTATAAACATGCCGGGTACAAGAATTTTCCTCCTTTCGCGTCTGCAACGTTCGCCATGACTGTCTCAATGCAGGTTCGCGCCCTGCTTGTAAAGCTGTATTACAAGAATGATGACTCAGCACACGTCGTTCTGAAGAAGTTCCGGACATTGAAGGGTTTGAAAAAAGGCGTTCGTCCGATGACTGCCGTGGGTGTGGAGAAAATGATTCGGAAATTCGAGAAGACGGGTTCTTTTGGTGTGCAATTTGGTAGAGGGAGGAAACGAATTGATTCGACTTCAGTGGAAGCAGTGGCCACAGCAATGCAGGAGCCGAGTGGTGGTGTGCTAATGTGTAGTGCACGGAGAATTGCCCGAACAATGGACATACTCGTGAGCACGGTGCGTAAAATCCTATGAAACATCACTCTTTGATATACATTCAAAATCACCCAGGTACACAGGTTGCTTCTTGTTGACCGGCCAGCAAGAGAAACCTTTGATTTAGAATTTCTTGCGTGGAAGTAGACAATCTACATCTACATCTACATTTACACTCCGCAAGCCACCCAACGGTGTGTGGCGGAGGGCACTTTACGTGCCACTGTCATTACCTCCCGTTCCTGTTCCAGTCGCGTATGGTTCGCAGGAAGAACGACTGCCGGAAAGCCTCCGTGCGCGCTCGAATCTCTCTAATTTTACATTCGTGATCTCCTCGGGAGGTATAAGTAGGGGGAAGCAATATATTCGATACCTCTTCCAGAAACCGAGCGAGGTGGCGTAGTGGTTAAAGACTGGACTCGCATTCTGGAGGACGACGGTTCAATCCCGCGTCCGGCCATCCTGATTTAGGTTTTCCGTGATTTCCCTAAATCGCTCCAGGCAAATGCCGGGATGGTTCCTTTGAAAGGGCACGGCCGACTTCCTTCCCAGTCCTTCCCTAATCCGATGAGACCGATGACCTCGCTGTCTGGTCTCCTTCCCAAACAACCCAACCCCCAACCCTCTTCCAGAAACGCATCCTCTCGAAACCTGGACAGCAAGCTACACCGCGATGCAGAGCGCCTCTCTTGCAGAGTCTGCCACTTGAGTTTGCTAAACATCTCCGTAACGCTATCACGCTTACCAAATAACCCTGTGACGAAACGCGCCGCTCTTCTTTGGATCTTCTCTATCTCCTCTGTCAACACGACCTGGTAAGGATCCCACACTGAGCAATACTTAAGTATAGGTGGAACGAGTGTTTTGCAAGCCACCTCCTTTGTTGATGGACTACACTTTCTAAGGACTTTCCCAATGAATCTCAACCTGGCACCCGCCTTACCAACAATTAATTTTATATGATCATTCCACTTCAAATCGTTCCGTGCGCATACTCCCAGATATTTTACAGAAATAACTGCTACCAGTGTTTGTTCCGCTATCATATAATCATACGATAAAGGATCCTTCTTTCTATGTATTCGCAATACATTACATTTGTCTATGTTAAGGGTCAGTTGCCACTCCCTGCACCAAGTGCCTATCCGCTGCAGATCCGGCTGTTACAAGGGGGCAAGTTCTTTCGCGTACTCTGTGTAGAATTGATTTGGTATCCCGTCAGGTCTTGTGGACTTTCGTCTGTTGAGTGATTTTAGTTGCTTTTCTATTCCTTGGATTGGCCGTAGAAGATTTTGTGGACAGACGAAACCCACTTCCATCTGACAGGATATGTCAATACACAGAATTGTCGAATATGGGCAACGGAAAATCCTAATCAACTAGTACCACTTCATCCTGATAAGATCTCTGTGTGGTGCGTGTTTACGGCATCATTTGTCATAGGGCATATTTTTTCGAGTAGACACGTTCTTCCGGTCCTGTTACCTGTACCGTCACTGGTAAGCGCTGTGAGTGTCTTTTGTGCGACCACGCCATTCCAGCTCTCCAACAGCGTGGATGTGTGGATGGGATCGTTTTTATGCAAGATGGCACACCTCCGTACATTGCAAATCCAGTTAAGCAGCTGCTGAAGCGCTATTTCGGAAATGCTAGAATTATCAAGCGCCATTTCCCTACAGCCTGGTCGTCCCGATCACCTGATCTTAATCTGTGTGACTTCTGGATGTGGGGTTATCTGAAAGATGTGTTCAGTGTTCCGACTCAACTTAGACGCATTGAAGACACGCAATGCGCAACACTTTCTTAATGTGACACCAGAAACACTACGATCAGTTGTGGAACATGCTGTTTCTCGACTTCAACTTATTGCAGAAAACGGTGGACAGCATATTGAACATGTTTTGCGCCAGTCACACGGAAATTAATAATCCGATTTAATTTTGATGTTTACTTTTTATGCGGTTTTTGGCCTCAGGGTACTTAAAAGCCGATGTGATTGAGTCTTTTTATGCAATTTTTGGCCTCAGGACAATTAAAAACCGATGTGAGTGATGCTTTTTATGCGGTTTTTGGCCTCAGGACAATTAAAAACCGATTTTTCCCATCTGATGTGATGTGACCTTGCCGTGATGGATGGGCTTACGTAACTAACTGTGTCACACCTGTACACCCATGCTCACTTAGTAGTACAGTTTGTTTAATGTCGAACGTACACTTACGGCATTGTTGTAAGATTCATTTGTCATTTATAGTCGACCATTATCAACTTATGATGCTTACAGAGCCATCTTTTGCTAAATTTTATAACTATTTATTTTTATTTGCCATGCGTTTCCCCCTTCTCCGATAATATTCCGTTGCAATTTGACATCATTCTGGCCAGTGGTGTTATTTCTACAGCGGTTTGAAAGTTAAACTTTAATTATAATCAACCTGTATATCGGCACAAGTTGGTCGTCTTCGTGACTATGACGCCATGTCATGTCAACTGCTCCTAACCGCAACATTCAAGCAGTTGCATTGTCGCTGTTCGCTGCCGTGTATCCATTATATGGGAGTCCACAAGGAGGGAGGAGGAGGTTGTAAGAGTCTGGGCATTCACTTCTCTTGGAATCTGGGAATACGCTTTTTATTCAATACAGAATTCTTCACTTTCTAACAGTGGCCAACAGCGATTCTATTGAACTGTAGGTTAAGCACTGATAGTCCATTGGGAAATCCTGCTATTTTAACGATCAATAATTAGGTATTGGATTTTTTGTTTGTAGCATTGTGAGATGGTAAGATTCAAGAAACTAGAACTAATATAGAGGCTTACCTACAATCATTCTTCTCGCCCGTCATTGGTGGCTGGAAGAGGAAGGGCGGGATCAGTTAGTGATGCCAGAAGTACCCTCTGCCACGCACCGTCAGGTTGGTTGCGGAGTATTAATCGAGATTATAGGATCCAGGGGAAGGGGGCGGGGCGCAGGCGAGAGGTGGAACTTGAACCTCACCCCTCCCCGCCCAGAACCTGGAGTACAGAACCTTTATTCGTCACAAATAGCCATACGCTTCTAGAAGCAATTTCCGTGAGTCCGCAGAACCTCTTGTCATTTGTAGCATTATGTGGCTGATCGCAGTGAGACAGTGCTATAGAAATTATCATATTTTCTTTAGAAAATGTGACACCAGACGCTCGATTATGGAGCACTGGCCTCATTCGCCTGTAAGTCGCTCTGCTTTCTGTAACAGGGAACACGCTGCCATTCCACGGATCGAAAGAAGGCAGGAAAAAGCAGCTTTTATGGGCTGTGCCGACTTCTTTGCCTTCTTCGAAGTATTGTTTTCAAGTTGGGTCCTTTTCATTGATACTGTTGGGTCTCCCAGACCCAGGACTGGGTTGGCGATTAGTTTTTTCTTTGTTAGGTTCACAACACTGTACCCATGTCGCATTTCGTGTATCTTCTTATTTTTCAGTGTTGATAAATTTGATTGTTGAAAGCGGGTTGAAGTCGATTATCTAGGAGTGATTTTGACGTGTTTGGGTCTACTAGAATCGACGGTAGCAATCATTCAAGTACTGCTTGGATTTGCAGGATCCAGAGTACCAATTGCGGTATCGTTTTTCATAACACAAATATGATTACAGCACAGATTCAGAACGCTGAATCAATCTATTTATTTCTGGAGCGGTCTAAAATGGATGAGACAGGGGACTATACATTGATAACTGAAATGGCTTCTGAGGAATCAGGTGAAGAAAGAGTAGACTCAGACTTTGAACTGTATAGTGAACATGATACAGAAAGTGAAGAAAGTGGGGATGACAGTGATACGAATTAGAACAGTAATAAATATTTTTTGGCAAGGACAGTCGTACTAAATGGATAAAAGACATTTCTCATACTCGTATCAGGGTTAGGTCACCTAATATTGTATCACATATTTTAGGTGTGAGGAGAATTGCAAAGAATAAAAATACAAAATGAAAAGTATGGCGGTTTTTTTCATTGATGCTATAATCGATTAAGTAATTACATGTACCAGCTTATGCAACAGGTCTGCGAATTCCAGACATTCTTCTTTTCAGTGCTTTATCCATGAGACAGATAGAGGTGAAACTGAAGCTTTTATTGCGCTGGTGTACTTGGGAGAATACACAAAGCTGGTAGGGTTAGTTTTGGCTGGTTTCGTTGTCTATGGGTTGGGATACGTAGTTGCCGCATTACAAGCCAAATACTGCTGAGTCTACAGTACACAATATGAATATAGACCTTAATCGAATGTTTGAAGGTTCCTATCACTCAGCAATTGCGAATTTTGAATGTAACAGAAATTTATAAAAGAAAAATTGCAATTAAGTAAAATCTGCAGATACTATTTTAATGACTTTAAATGATGAGTACGATAACAGAAGTACCTTTAAGAATGCCGTTTATTACTGCTAAACACTTATTGGTGTCGATGGTCCAGCAAGTAAATAAAATATAAGTTGAATAACAGGGAAACAATAGGTTCCTACTACACGTAATTAGTTATGAACAACAACATAGCTCGCTAGATATTCACTTCTAAATGCATACTATGTCTTCACTGCAGAAGCCACGGAAATCTGACAAGTGCACAAGTCGGCACTACGAAATATTTCTATCTCCTGCGACCACGCACAAACTGCTCAACACTCTCCAAGTATTTCCTGCGACCGTCTGTCGCGCCTTCCTGTCCAGCACTTCCTCCGTGTCCTGTGCGACCCGATGCTCCTCCCCCACTTTCCATACAGTCTCTCCACTGACTTCGGTAGTCGGCTACTGTAGAAACGAGCGCTGTGACTGGCTAGAGCACTCCCGCCATGTCTCCAAGCCAATGTACACTCACAAACATATTGAAACACATACTAATTACTGGATTTACATTTAAATAACTTGAAATAAAGTAAATATTCCTAAGGCTGGACCATAAACACGCTCTAACACACATTATTAAATACATAAACAAATCATATAAACTGTAACACCCCACCCATTACTTATCTGGTTTTGGCGTGTGTTCGCCCCAGCTAATTGACTAATAGATCAACAGAGAGTGCAAAACTGCCACAATATCGGATAACGCAAAGAAAGTAATAAGGCCCTGTGACTCCTGATTGAACTGCGGTGGCAGTGTTGACATTAATTGATTCAGAATTGATCCCTTTTAATTAAAAAGGGGTGCACATTGATGTTATATTCAGCTATTGAACACCAGATGCAAATGTTGAACATAAAATTAATTAAGAAAGTGACTTGGGATTTCAATTACTTGATTGAAAACAGATGCAGTCGATTAGCACAAAGTTATTTTAACTCACGACCTTCAATCATCACATTACATGACTCTCCTAACAGGCAGTGGGAATAAATTGCGTTTACGTGGAGTAAAGCGCGATAAATCAAAATTAATTCCTATTGTCTGACCCAGGCGTAATGCGAAGTGCGAGAAGAATTCTGCAATACACGGCCCATGAACCCCTCGTGGAAACTTTGCCGACGTGATCCAACAAATTAATCAGTGGCCTAACTCAAGCCAGAGCAGGCGCAATATCACCGAATTCAGCGTGGCGGGGCGTCATCATTGTGTGGACGTCGGCCGGCCTCATGGTGCTGCAAGGCTGCGCTCGTCTGTTCACTCCTAGCTGTCTTGCTCAGTACATAGCTGAACAAAAACTTTCTATCTCCAAGCTCAATCGTTCCGTTTGCTAAGTCCTAAACTGCAGAGATGCTCACTCTCTCTCAGGCAAGCTTAGTAAAGAACGCCACGTCCACACTCTAGGCGAGCTGGGAACGGAAGACATCTACGGATACTTCTGCCAGTCCGCTCTTTGCCTCGGTTTCCCCTCCAGCAAAATCACTTACGCCAATTGCAGTGCAAGTTGCGTTACTTATGCATCGCTTCCCAATGCAGACCAATGCCTGCTCTGGGAAGTGAACAAATTCCCACAAAATTTCCCTTCCTCTCAACTTCTGCTATTTAGCTCCTCCCAGGCCACCTATCAAGGTTAGCATCTGCATAAAACACCAATTTTTCCCAAATTCTGACTCCCAGGAGAGTACTTCAAATTCCTTGGTCCTACATTCCCATCAGAGGCTGGCATATTTCATTCTGTCACTCTTCACCTGATTTACTTCAGACTTTGTGGACCGTCAATTCAGCGTGAAGTTGCTATACTCATGAACACGCATATTTCGGCCTCTGTTGACCGCTCCACTGTAGCTTTGCGTGGCTTTTTCGCATGTTTCACTGAAAACAGGATGACGGACATTTATCAACAGGCATATAAGTTCTCCGTCTGCTTCCCGGTACACCAGCATGGGGTCAACCACCCCCTCACTGTCACTCATCTTAAGGCAGCTGGAGGCTGCGCCCCTTTACCGCTTTCTCAGAGTTTGAGCCGCCCTAAGCTGCCTATTGTCGCTTCCCTTCGCTGCTCCCCAGCCGCGCACTGCCACCCAGCCACAGTCAACTCTGAATACTTCCCTGGGATAAACTAGCCTCCAGTAAATCAACGTGTTTCCACAAAGTTTTCATGTCGTGTGAATTACTTTAAAACCATCACCCAACATCAATTATTCAAATATGTCCATACTATACCCTCTACAAGATGCATTGTGCCTTGTCAGTCATTTTTGTTCAGTCCTAGTGTTCACTCAACGTAAGTTGGTGATCTTTCATGACTTCATGTAAGGGGCATAGTTCTTGCCATCTTACAGAACATATATCAAAGGAATAGAAACAAAAGTAGGCCAGTAGCCTAATGTCTCTGTGCTTTCTAAAACACAGTAAATATTTGAGCAATTTCTTCATGAATAGTATATATCGGATATAAACAAAGACGTAGACGAATAAATAGATCTATAAGCATGCTGCTACCGGTTTTTCGTGTAACAGTGGAGTACTTATGGCCTGTCGCGATTAATAGTAATCGGCCACTTTGACCTCCAATAACTCATTTGCTATTCAAGTTACATGCCTGTAATCCATATCAATTTAGGTTTACACTAATAGCTTTCTAAAGACACGTCGATCGACAAGATTGGATGAACCATTTAGATTTTGGAAATTCGTTGCTGGATGTATAATTTACAGTCAGATACTAAACTTTAAACTAATAAAGATATTTAAAATCTGATTACACCATCATATTTGTCGTGCTAATAATGGTAATGTACATGTTTCCTTTTGAGGTATCATGATTTCTCTGGCTACTATTAATTTCTACATGAACTGTGAAATGTCTGCCATTATGGTTTCACAAAGTCTGCCATCTTTGGCACTCTGGGCATCCAAATCTCCTTCATCGACACAAAGCACCTTCCTCGACACACTGTCAAGATGGAATTCCCAGCCTGGACCAGGCGCTGGCGTTATCCCACTTGCTCCGGCTACTGTTTGGCACCACACAGTTGCTGACGAGCCCAAGCTTGCTGAGCGGCCCCCGTGCCGCCACGCCACCTCCGAACTTACAATATTTTCAGGGCGTCACAACTCGCCCGTTACCTCACACCCTCCCCATCCCCCTCTTGGGGGGGGGGGGGGCGCCCGCATTGCCATCCAAGCCGCCCCCGCCAGTCAACCCGCACGCTATTCGTTTGTTTCTTTCATCAGTAGCTGTACTTTCCTATGTAGCACGCGCATCTGTGTCATCGTATTTTATACGTTTCTACCTGGCACGTAGATGCCTCACACATACCCCAGATCACGTAAGAAACAGATTGACCGTCCTTACGGCGGAACAGGCAACCGTAAAAATAGTTTTCCAGTTGGTCAACAGATGTCGCAGACGACGCTACAATGCTAACTGACCTGTCCATGTCGCGGAATTTGCAACGCTGTATCTTCAGTGACGTGAATGATGCTGATCTGCGTTCGGCTAGAGCGCTGCGCGCAAAATGCATTCATCACACAGCTGACTGTAGCTCATGATTGGCTGTGGTTTTTCCCGAGAATCGAAGAATGTAGATTATCTCCTGTAATTCTACAAACCAAGTTTATTCCTTCTGTAAGGATACTTCTCACAATCATATGCGAAATGAAATAAATGAAAAGTAACACACAAACATTTCTCGCGAGTTACTGTTTAAATGCAGACTATTGCAGTCGCATAGGTTTTACACTCGCCTTCCATGCCGTCTATTTCCTCTTTGCTATACAGCTCTTCTGATATGGGTTAGGGTGGAAATAAAGATCTCCACGTGCAAGTTAACACTAGAAAGTTTTTAAAATCCGCACTCGATTATGATGCGAATTAAGCTGGACATATTTCAATGACAGTCATTTCAAATTTAAATTCTTTTACTTTGCATGTAACTTATCGCAAATGATATAAGAGTGGCAAAAAACGATGAATTTTGGATTGTTGTTGAAAGGGGGCTGCAAACGCGGTAATACACAAGTGAAAGAGTGTTTTTCGAGCATATTTTGGCGGTGTCAAGTTTGAAGAGCCACAGACGGCAAACCGAATTATGTTAAAAATTTACTTTGTACAGTTTAAAGATAACCCGCAAATATTCGCAACAGATGTACGCTTTTATCTGCAACACAGTTATTACTTGGGATATCCGCACTCGCGCAGACCTGTTACTATAAGTAGTGTTGTTTTCGAGTGAAAGCTGTGTGAGGATTATTAGCGCACAGATAAAAAAATTAAAATACGCATCATCTATAGTTTGCATGCTATGCTCGCTCTCTTCTATTCTCCTCCCTTCATTCCAGTATAAACGTTTGTTCACAGGTATAAACGAATGGCAGTGAACATTGGCGAATTATCTATGAATACTCGTTTGCAGCAGTGTAAACGAGATTTTACACTCGTTCACTTCGTTCGCTCTAGTATATACCCAGATTTGGAGGGACTGATGACCTAGCGGTTAGATGACGGTTATTATTCATTTATTTCACTGTTGCGACTTCAGCTCTAGAGCCATTTTCAAGTACCAAGGGAAAGGTCTTGTAAGGTAATGCTTCTTAAATTGTTTACCAAATGTTACTACACTACGCTTTGCATTTTCTTATCCATATATTTGTTTCAGTTTTCATTGCACACAAAAATGCCTCTACAGCCAAAATTATGATAGTAAAGTGAATAAACAGTTTAAAAAAGTCCAAATGGCAGCAAAGATTTCATTTAAAAATTATATGTTATGATTCTTGTACAGGAAGGGCTGCCACGTTATATCAGAAAATAAGATCGACAAAATTTAGATATGATCGAATGCTCAAAGCTCATCATTAATTCTTACTTGTAACTACTTTACCTGAATTTAAAATCCACTCCGGTGACCTTTCTTTATCTTTGATGGGAAATCTGAACGTTTTTAGTTCAAGATTTGTCCGTCTACTCCTTCCACAGTTGATATACTCACAGGCCCTCGGCATGACGACTCGATCCACTACCACCGGTATGTCAGAAACAGCTGTACTTCACAGACGCCAAATGGTGGAAAGCTGCACGCGTGCGGACCATGTTGCCACATTTTTCACAGAACGGAGTGCCATCTAGTGGTTGGTGCCACAACTAAGGGTGTGATGCTGTTGCCGCCTGGTGGTCGTTCCCTGACAAGGGTTGCCTGCTAGACCAAGCGATTGGGCAATCTGTTTCTTACGTGATCTGGGCACATACCTACGAAAAAAGTCGCGGTCATTCTAGTGATCTCGATATATTATTGTGTCTGGCATTTGTTCGAGAAAAGTCGCGAATATTCTGTTGTTTTCTTGTACACAGAACCTTCGAGGTCGACAATGAAGGAGGTTCGACTTAATAGATTAGCTCTATTGAACACTCACCCTGACATTGATTGTCCTATTGACGATGCAATTAACCAATTTGCCAGGAAGAATAGGCGCATAGAATTCATTATTTAAGGAAGAGAACCACAACTGTAACTTTTTTATATCATAAGATGGCACCGTCTTGTATATGTGTATAATCAGTTTAAATAAAGCTTTCTTAAACTTTGCATCTAACTTGATTATTTTTTGTAACAGTAAAAGTAAAGGTAGCTCAAGATATCTTTAGCGCCCCCTCCTTGAGGTTTTGCTGTATCCGCCACTTTTCTACAGTGACCCCACAGGTACAGAGGTTCAGGTTTCTCGCACAGTGTCTAAGATTTGATGATAAGTGAACTAGGTCCGACAGATGAACCGTGGATAAATTGGCTCCTACGTGAAATATCTTTGATTTGTTTACAAAAAACTGCATGGCGCACTATTGTCTTGGAGAATGTGTGTCTGGAGATGAAATGCTTGTAAAATTTCGGGCGCGATGTAGTTTTCGAATGTATATTCCTTTCAAACTTGGCAAACATGGAATCAAGATGTTCAATCCAGCCGATGCAAGAACTGCTTACACATCAAATTGGGAAGTTTATTTAGCAGAACAACCAGATGGACCTTGTAAGTTGAGTAACAGTGCAGCCGATGTAGTGAAAATGTTGTCTAATCATATTTCCAAAACATTAAGAAACATAACCAAGAATAACTGCTTTACAACCTGCAAACTAGCCGTGCCAGCCGAGCGGTCTAAGGCACTGCAGTCATGGACTGTGCGGCTGGTCCCGGCGGAGGTTCGAGTCCTTCCTCGGGCATGAGTGTGTGTGTTTGTCCTTAGAATAATTTAGGTTCAGTAGTGTGTAAGCTTAGGGACTGATGACCTTCGCAGTTGAGTCCCATAAGATTTCACACGCATTTAAACATTTTAAATTTAGCCGTGCCACTTCTGGAAGACCATCAACTACCAATTTTAGGAACAGTAAGAAGCACCAAGGAAGAAATTCCCCCATAATTCGTGAACACAAGAGACAGAGCTGCTTTTACAAGCACCTTTGCCTTTCAGAAGCATTCGACGATAGTTAGCTATGTACCAAAAAAAAAAAAAGTGCGTAATTCTAATGATCGCTATGCACCATGACAAAAAAACAAAAACAAAAACAGATGAAACACCTGAGTAGGAAATGAGGTCTGAGACGATAACCCTGTCTAATGCTACTAAAGGTGGAGTAGGCTTAATAGAAAAGATGTGTTGTGCCACCTATGATGTAGCAGGAACAACTAGAAGATGGCCTTTGGCCTTATTATTTTTCTTATTGAATGTAGCAGGCATAACTAGCCTCTTAACTTTCAGAGCTACCAACCAACAGGAGACAAACAGAAAAGACTCTCTGATATCTCTTGGAAAGACTGTAATCAACGGCCAATTACTACAGTGGGCTGCCATTAAGCACATTAACCAATCTCTCAAAAAGTCTGTGAACAGACTGACTGAACTTGAGCAACAAGAAGATAAAAGTGTGAATTAGAGTACAGTGTCTAGGAGAGGTCGGTGCTACAGGCGTAAAGACAGTAAAACTTAATTCGTAAGTTTCATTGTTCTACTTAATTTGCCATTACACAGTTCTTGGTAAACAATAAAATAATGTTGATTCGATTTCTACATTGTTCATGTAAATTCGCTCACTGTACATATTTTTGATCTTGAGCATAAAACTTAGAATTTTTTTCTAAATGGCATAAGTAGTAAAACAAATAAAAAATTACTCATATCCAATGTAAAATGTATGTACTTGCTTTATATACACAACACAATTCAATGTCAAGCCTTTTTGTATCCCTAAAAACAGGAGAGAAAAGCAAACTAGGTCCACTGTGATGGAATCAAATTTTCCGTGGCAACATTCTTAAAGTAATCAACAATAGCTAAACCCGGCGCTCGTCGGTGTGTTGGTTAGTTTCACCGAATGCTATCTGTAGTAGCGTGTGCAGTCTGCTTTGCATTAAGATTTATTCTCTTTATTATCATTTTCGAGAAAGACTAGTCTGAAGCTTGTTGTGACTGGCTATTTTTGTTTATAACCACTTCTGGTTATTTCCTCCTTCAGACTTTTCACACTCAGTATCAATGGAAATAAGTGTTTGGCGTCATAGATCTTGTGGGGCAGGTCCGGCCGCCTTGGTGTAGGTTTTATTACATTCGACGCCACATTGGGCGACCTGCGCGCCGGATGGGGTTGAAATGATGATGAAGACAGCACAACACCCAGTCCCTGAACGAAGAAAATCTCCGACCCAGCCGGGAATCGAAACCGGGCCCGTAGGACGGCAATCTGTCACGCTGACCACTCAGCTATCGGGGCGGACACTCAGTATCACTGAACATTACTGTACTATGAATCAAAATATCTTTTCTTAACATTTTGCTGCTTTATTTTGTAGGTATGAATCACATCCATAATCATTTTAATAATGCAAAAAGGTAATAATGAGACACGCCTGAGCCGTGGCGGCTATCTCGATACGACCCTTGACCTCTGTTTTGATCTTCGGTCGTCGGTTGCGACTTGAGCGCGAGGTGGCGCCCTCTGGAGGGTAGAAGGGGTTTCAGTAACTGCGTAACCTTGAAAACCTGAGATTGTTGTGGTATTTGTTGTTTTACCCTCTCTCAGTTCTGGCATTTAGCCTGTTCCAGGCAGCACTGTGTATTGCCGAGCTGATACCATACTAGACAGCCTTGTAATTCGGCCAGGTATTTTCTGGGGAGTTTTGGCTGTTATGCCTCTGCACCAGGAAAGCAATGACTGTAAGACAAATTTACAATGGGATATTTTGTGAATTAATTTTACTGCAATTTTGACGTGGTTTTTACATGAGTGCTTAAGATTTAAATTTCTCGTTCACTTGCTTTGGCCATAGCCAATTTGATTTACACACATCAAAAAAAGTTTTGCATCACCTCTGTTCCGAGAGTTCCGGAACCTGTACAGAGAATTGGAAAAGAGATCAACATAAACATCACTTCCGCCCTTTTTATTGCTCATGAAAACCACACATTGCATGTTGTACCTACACTTAGCGAGACCTTTTAGATTTCCAGAAGGCTTTCGACACCGTTCCTCACAAGCGTCTTCTAACCAAACTGCGTGCCTATGGAATATCGCCTCAGTTGTGCGACTGGATTCGTAATTTCCTGTCAGAAAGGTCACAGTTCGTAGTAGTAGACGAAAAGTCATAGAATAAAACGGAAATATTATCCGGCGTTCCCCAAGGAAGTGTTATAGGCCCTCTATTTTCCTGATCCATATTAACGACATAGGAGACAATCTCAGTAGCCATCTTAGATTGTTTGCAGATGATGGTGTCATTTACCGTCTTGTAAAATCATCAGATGACCAAAACGAATTGCAAAATTATTTAGATTAGATATCTGTATGGAACGGAAAGTGGCAATTGACCCTGAATATAGAAAGGTGTGAAGTTATTCACACGAGTACTAAAAGAAATCCGCTTAATTTCGTGATAAGTCACACAAATGTGAAGGCTCTAAATTTAACTAAATTCTTAGGGATTGCAATTACAGATACCCTAAATCGGAACGATCACATAGATAATGTTGTGGGTAGAGCCAACAAAAGACTGCGATTCATTGGCAGAACACTTAGAAGGTGCAACAGGTCTACTAAAGAGGCTGCTTACACCACGCTTGTCCACCTTATTCTGGAGAATTGCTATGCGGCGTGGGTTCCGCATCGGATGGGACTGACGGATGACATCTAAAAAGCACAAAGAGGGGCAGCTCGTTTTGTATTATCGCGAAGTAGGGGAGATAGTGCCACAGACATGATACGTGTATTGGAGTGGCAATCATTAAAGCAAAGGCGTTTTTCGTATCGACAGGATCTTCTCATGAAATTTCAATCACCAGTTTTCTCCTCCAATTGCGAAAACATTCTGTTGCCACCCATCTACATAGGGAGGAATGATCATCGCGATAAAATAAGAGAAATCAGGGCTCGCACAGAAAAATTTAAGTGCTCGTTTTTCCCGCGCGATGTTCGGGAGCGGAACGGTAGAGAGAGAGCTTGAAGGTGGTTCATTGAACCCTCTGGCATGCACTTTATTGTGAATAGCAGAGTAATCACGTAGATCTAGGTGTAGATGTACCCAGCAGCACGTCATCTTACACTGATGCATTCCTGTATTCGTCGTGGCATACTATCCACAAGTTCATCAAGGCACTGTTGGACCAGAATGTCCTATTCCTCAACGGCAATTCGGCGTAGATCTCTCAGAGTGCTTGGTGGGTCACGTCGTCCACAAACAGCCAGGCATGTTCGATAGGGTTCATGTCTGGAGAACATGCTGGCCGCTCTAGTCGAGAGATGTCACAAGATGTGCACGATGGGGGCGCGAATTGTCGCCCATAAAAGCGAATGCCTCGCCAATATGCTGCCGATGTGGTACACTATCGGTCGGAGGATGGCATTCACGCATCGCACAGCTGTTACGGTGCCCTTCTATGGCCACCAGGGGCGTACGTCGGCCCCACATAACGCCACCCCAAAACAGCAGGGAACCTCCGCCTTGCTGCACTCGCTGGACAGTGTGTCTAAGGCGTTCAGCCTGACCGGGTTGCCTTCAAACACGTCTCCGACGATTGCCTGGTTGAAGGCATACGCGACACTGATCGGTGAAGAGAACGTGATGCCAATCCTGAGCGGTCCATTCGGCATGTTGTTGGGCCCATCTTTACCGTGCTGCATGGTGCAGTGGTTGCAAAGATTGACCTCACCATGGACGTCGGGAGTGAAGTTGCGCATCATGCAGCCTACTGCATACAGTTTGAGTCGTAGCACGACGTCCTGTGGCTGCACGAAAAGCATTATTTAACATGGTGGCGTTGCTGCCAGAGTTCCTCCAAGCCACAATCCGTAGGTAGCGGTTATTCACTGCAGTAGTAACCCTTGGGCGGCCTGAGCGAGGCATGTCATCGACAGTTCCTGTCCCTCTGTATCTCCTCCATGTCCGAACAACATCGCTTTGGTTCACTCCGAGACGCCTGGACACTTCCCTTATTCAGAGCCCTTCCTGGCACAAAGTAACAATGCGGACGCGATCGTACCGCGGTATTGACCGTCTAGGCATGGTTGAACTACAGACAACACGAGCCGTGTACCTCCTTCCTGTGGAATTGGCTGTCGGATCCCCTCCGTGTAATAGGCGCTGCTGATGCACAGTTGTTTACATCTTTGGGCGGGTTTAGTGACATCTCTGAAGAGTCAAAGGGACTGTGTCTGTGATACAATATCCACAGTCAACGTCTATCTTCAGGAGTTCTGGGAACCGGGGTGATGCAAAACTTTTTTTGATGTGTATGTATTTTGAACACTCCGCTGAAATTGTGTCACCTCATAAGGGTTCCTTGGGGCGTTCTGAGGTTAGTTGTGCTAAGCTTACCCGTTCGGATATTTTAGAACCCGTGTTTGTTAATTGAATGTAAATACATAAAAGTGCAACCAATCACTTTTTCGAAAACCATCTGACGATGAACCTGAAAAGGTTCGAAAATCGGTTCTTGGAATAATAAATAACTATTGAAAAAGGTGCCTGGTTGCAGTTTTATATATTTACATTTAGTTCAAAAATGGTTCAAATGGCTCTGAGCACTATGGGACTTAACATCTGTGGTCATCAGTCCCCTAGAACTTAGAACTACTTAAATCTAACTAACCTAAGGACATCACACACATCCACGCCCGAGGCAGGATTCGAACCTGCGACCGTAGCGGTCACGCGGTTCCAGACTGAAGCGCCTAGAACCGCACGGCCACACCGGCCGGCTACATTTAGTTGTGTTAATTTGATTTGGTGTGCACGCGGTTGCAGTGTCCATAATTTAATATTTATTAATACATGTTGCGTACTCCAGGTATCTGCGCTAAACTTGATTGCTTATAGGCCTTGGTACTGTTATGCGCGGACGCGAGTGTTGGAGCCTATTTGGGGCTCGTGATCCTAGTTTCGCATGCCCGCAGCCTATAGGGGCACTAGTTCTCCCTCCGGCGGTGGCCGAGCGGTCGTGCTAGCGAGGCGTTGACTGTGTCTACCGTTGTGCGCGACAGTGTTATCGGAGCCCATTCCGTGCACGGAATTCACACATAAGGTAAGCTGCATTCATTTGTACTAACTCTTAAGGCCCTTGACACAATTTTTGGGTGTTTTTTAAACTACCTTGAGCTCTCCAAGCGGTCACTAAATTTTACGTTGAACAGAAGGGTTTTAATTTTGTATATTAGCACGCCTTCGGGTTGTACAATGAGACTGGTATTTTTTTTTTTTTTACTGTTCTTGTATTTTTATACTTCTAAAAGAAAAAAGGTTCATATGTTAACGCTTTCCTGAAAATGTTGGTGGGCGTGAAGAATTTCGCCTGTGGTATTCACTAAGACTATTGGGATCACTTACAACCGCTAATGGCGATTATTACGCTTTCTTCAAAATTATTTTAATAAGCAGAGGTTGTGATCCCCTCATTTTTCCTGGATAGAGTTCTTGCCCTTTATTGTCATCATCCTATGCTTTGTAGGAGCAAATTATTATTATTATGGTTGCCGGATTCGACCCTTTCTTAATAGTTAAAGTTCTTATTAATTTGCTCGTGTGAAATGAATGTTGCTTACTGATCTCTTGCCCACTAAGTGGTTGTTGTTAAGTCATTCAAACAAATTTTGAAGTTCCTTTAAATTAAAGTGTTGTTTTTGTATTTAAAATTTTATATCGTCGAATTGTTGTTTTAAAATCGTAGGCACTGTATGAGTTTAGAGAACCCTTATTTTTCATGCAAATTTCATTGTTTGCTTTATTCTGAAACCTTTTGCGAATAAATCATTTTGGCGATTTTGGGTCGCCAAGATTTCCCGATCACTGTGCTTACCTTTTAAATGGCAAAGTAAGCTATCTACTAGTTGTCCACAAAGTCTGGGTACACAGGGAGTTCTAAGAAATTCTAATAAACATTCTATATTCTATACATATTAGTAAGTAAATATAAATGACAAAATAAATTCTAAAAATACAAAAAAGTTTGTTTCTTTCCAGATTGAATAATGGCTCTGTCTAAAGAAGAACGAGTGGGGATGGTACTCGTAAGTGGACGAGAAGGACAGTTGTATCGCAAAATTGCGGAAGAATTTAACTTTCGACACCCTCAACGTCAACCTATTTGTTTTACTGCCGTCGGGAAAATTAATCACCAAGTTTAAAGAAACAGGCAGTGTGTTGGACAAAGCCCTATCCGGACAACTAAAGACCTCAGACGGACCGAAAGGGGCTGTCGCATCGTCAGATATCCATGGAGTTGGGTGTTCCAAGGTCAACCATCCAGGAAGTCCTGGCAAAGGAGACGTTTTATCCGCCCAAGTTATGGTATAGCATCACTTAAATGAAGATGATCCCAATAGACACATGTAGATGTGTGTATGGTTTGCAAATAAATTGGATGAAAATATCAGTTTTACTAAAGACTTGTGTGTTGTTCAGTGATGAAGCTGTATTTTATGTCAATGGTGAAGTGAACAAACAAAATCTTTGCTACTGGTCTCAAGCCAATCCACATTGTATGAGTCCATCCAAACAGCAGGGCTGCCAAAAGGTGATGGTGTAGTGTGGTGTATGGAAAACTCATGTGCTAGAACCTTTCTTCTTTGATGAAAAGATAACAGGTGGGATTTTCTGAGCATGCTGAGAGACAAATTGAAGCGTCAAATTGAGCGTTTAGGTGAGGGACTTCCAGACGGGTTTCAGCAGGATATGGCCCTTGCCCAATTTGCAGCAGTAGTTAGAGCTTGGTTAAATGACAATTTTCCTCACTGGATTGGGAGAAGAGTCATGTGGGGTGGTCCTCTCGTTCGCCAGGCCTTTCTCCCCTCAATTTCCTTTTCTGGGGTATGCTAAGTTTACTCGATGGAAATTACAAATTTAAATCACCTGACAAAACGCACTGCCAGTCATTGCGCTGAAATCGACAGTAATTCAGACCTAGTCCAACGAGTTCACCTGACTTTTGCAAAGCACATCAAATTATACATTGAAAAGCATGGAGATCATGTTGAAAATGTTACTTATTATCATTAAAATGCCTAAAATGTGCTTTATTATTATTTATTAGAATTACCTATCCACCCAGACATTGTAGACGCCGTGTATAACAAATGTAAATATTGAGTGGAGAATCGTCAATTCTTTGGAATATTATAAATGTTTTGTGTTACCTACAAAATTTGGTTCTTGTGGTATGACACGTCTCAAAATTGATCAAATGATTTGTATCAAAAATGAAGATTTTAGAGCCTTTCCGTCCCCCTCTCCCTCCGCCCACCACTCAGGAAAAATTTCTGCGGACGCCCATGGTCCTGTGGTGATTAAAAAAGCATTTAGCGATGAATGTTGATGAAGGTATTCCTAGCCCATCGGGGTCACTTGCCATTCCGGCTTCCCGAGGAGTTGTTGTTGTTGTTGTTGTTGTTGTTGTGGTCTTCAGTCCTGAGACTGGTTTGATGCAGCTCTCCATGCTACTATATCCTGTGCAAGCTCCTTCATTTACCAGTACCTACTGCAACCTACATCCTTCTGAATCTGTTTAGTGCATTCAACTCTTGGTCTCCCTCTACGATTTTTACCCTCCACGCTGCCCACCAATACTAAACTGGTGATCCCTTGATGCCTCAGAATATGCCCTACCAACCGATCCCTTCTTCTAGTCAAGTTGTGCCACAAACTTCTCTTCTCCCCAATCCTATTCAGTACTTCCTCATTAGTTATGTGATCTACCCATCTAATCTTCAGCATTCTTCTGTAGCACCACATCTCGAAAGCTGCTATTCTCTTCTTGTCCAAACTATTTATCGTCCATGTTTCACTTCCATACATGGCTACACTCCATGCAAATACTTTCAGAAACGACTTCCTGACACTTAAATCTATACTCGATGTTAACAAATTTCTCTTCCTCAGAAATGTTTTCCTTGCCATTGCCAGTCTACATTTTATATCCTCTCTATTTCGACCATCATCAGTTATTTTGCTCCCCAAATAGCAAAACTCCTTTACTGCTTTAAGTGTCTCATTTCCTAATCTAATTCTCTCGGAGTTAGGATAAGAAAAAAAAGAACACGATGGGACACGGGACGCTGTTCGATGTTTAGGAAATGCTTTAAATGCCAGTTGCTTGAACACGAAAGTTACTATAAAACGCCAGCCATTGTCACGTTCACTGGTGCCGGCGTAGCTGCAAATTTTTGTAATACACTTGTATTACTTTGAATCTCCGGTGCCGAATTGTTCCAATAAATTCAAGAAAATTACCTTGGGAGGTGCCGTAAAGCCTAACCTGAGCAGATAGAAGTGGAGGGGGGCGACGGAAGTGTTCTCTCTCTCTTTCTCTCTCTCTCTGTTACCCGTGCCACACCGCGACACGGGCCACAAGCAGTTCGTCCTGCTGTGGCGAGCGGCAGATGCCAACCGCCGGAGTAGATTTATAGCCATCATTAGTGGCATGTCCGGTGTGCTGCGACAAACTAGTCCAAGGAACTAGCTGCATTCTGAATACTGCCATGGTACTGAAAGCCGACCAAAGAAATTTTCTGAAAATACCAGAAACTTTGCTAACCACTCGAAGCATCCAGATGCGAAAAGAAAAAAGCAACATGTTTCCGCTGCAAATAAATAAAAAGCGGCCAGACACAGTGCTCTCAATACCATACCAGATCGAAAGCATCTGTGAAGAATAATGTGGACGCAGCGATGCTTTTGTCCCAACTATTCTATCAATGACAAACTTCCTTACTTTGTCCACCTTATCTTCCATCAAATTGATTGGCGACACCATGGAGTGTTCTGTGCACCACGACCAGATAATGGATATACTTGGAAGGAGAAACAGCATTGGTCGTATTTTTTTGTTTTATTACCCACAAAATCGGTTTTCGGTCACTTAGTGACCATCCTCAGTGCTGTAATATACAATTACAACTGGTAGGCACTGGTATCAACAAGCTTAGAGCGATCACATAAACTCCGTGATCGCTCTACGCTTGTTGACACCAGTGCCTACCAGTTGTAATTATATATTACAGCACTGAGGATGGTCACTAAGTGACCGAAAATCGATTTTGCGGATAATAAAGCAAAAAAAATACGACCAATGCTGTTTCTCCTTCCAAGTATTTCCATCAAATTAATAAATGGAAATCCACCTTGTCTGTCTCTCTTGATACCTCAAAGGCCTTTGACCGCATATGGCATTCTGGACTGCTCATGAAGCTACAAACCTATGCACTTCCAGTTAACCGCATCTGCCTGATACCATTCTTCCCTCAACATTGTGCTAAATATATCACAACCAATCTCACCTGCTCCCTGTATTTCACCTTATTGCTGGGTGCCTCAAGGCTCTGTCCTTTCGCCCTCATTTACATCCTGTATGCTGCAGACGTTCCCAAAAAGCTGCCCCAGCCTACCTCATCCAGTATGTGCAATATGCTGAAAATGCAGCCTACCTGTATACTCACCACACCCTTCAACTGCCCAGTGCCTCTCTCCAACACCACTTGAATCTCCTTGTCAAGTGATGTAAGTGTGGAAACTTCAAGTAAATACACAGAAGAATCAAGCCACCATCTTTGGTCACACCACTCAGCATTTCCATTGCCCAGATTCCTGCCTCTCCATCTACAGCTAACCCACATCTCTGACTAACTCAGTAAAATATTTAGGACTCAACAGAAAACTAATGAGGAATACACATCTTCTTACCATCCAACACAGAGTGGCAAACTAATTGAAACTACTAACAGGTCACAGCTGGGGTCTACACCTTCCTATCATTATCCTTAAATATAAATCCCTCCTCTACCCATCCTCACTTATGCTAACATTGCCTAGATCTCTATCTCACTTAAATAATACAAGTCCCTGGAAATCCTGGAAAGACATGCACACTGCATTGCTTTCCACATCCACCAACTCACATCATGTGCCAACTCATCCACTTCTCATACCTGCTTCTGCTCCTGGGACACCTTCAGATCGAATACATAAATCACAAAACCCACTCCCGGCACCCAATTTCTGACCCACTAATCACCAATCACGTATCCTGCTATGCCACTACATCTATATTCCACCTTCCATGTACCTTGATGTCATATCAATCCTGTCCCACCAAAATGTCAATCAACTCCCACTACCCAGAAATGAAATGTTGGTTGGTTTTGGGGTAGGGGACTAAACAGCGAGGTCATCGGTCCCATCGCATTAGGAAAGAACGGAGAAGGAAGTTGGCCGTGCCCTTTGAAAGGAACCATCCCAGCATTTGCCTGAAGCGATTTAGGGAAATCACGGAAAACCTAAATCAGGCAGGCCAGAACTGTCATCCTCCCAAAATGAAATGTGTCCTGATGATCTTTTCAACCTTAGTCACAACACTCCACCTCATGCCATCTTTCTTTACTCTCCCTTCCTTCACCTGCCTGACTTAATTGCTATCTGTTGTTCCACAGGGTACCATAGTCATATTTATCATTACACCTTCATTATAACCATCATTTTCATCTGTCACCAAGCATCATTCACATTATCATCAGTGACTATATTTCCACTGTATTAAAAATCACCAAACAAGTTTTAAAAATCATCAATATTTTCCACCTGTGTCTTTTTTATAAGAAAATCTTCATTTACTTTCATCAGTTTTAATGTAAAAATCACAAATATCATCCACCAATGTGTTTTTTACAAAAATCTTTTGTTATTGTTGTCTTTTTATATGTTTAAATTTTCTTTTAAATATTTGTAACCTCTGGCCGAAGAGTGAGTTTTAACCTCTTCCAGCCCAACTCTTTTATGGGGAAGTGAAATACCAAACGGAAAAAAAGAGACAGAATACAGCCATCCTGTGTCATAGCACCACCACATAGAGACAAGGCCACAGTGCAAAATTCATAGCAGGTCATGAAGACACTCAAATTTATTATTTTTACTAATGAAATACCTTAAATTTTGGTTCCAATTGACTAAAATTGTAAGCAAAAGTTTGGAGTAAATAATATTGCTTTTCAAGTGGCTTTATTTTGATTTTGAAAACTAAATATAAATTTGTGGCTCATGTTACATTTTATTCATGTTTAAATTTCTCTGCCATTTGTATTTTGTTACACATTACTGACATGTTTTTTTTTCTCTATTTGTGAGTGAGTGTTGTTGTTCTCTCTCACATTTATTGGCATGAGTGCTAACAAATGTTGAAACTGCTGTCTTCATTTTTAAAAAGTGATCTCTCTGTTTGAAGCATATCTATGTTGTTGATCTATGTGTTAGTTTTTCCCTTTATTAGGCATTCACAATCATTGGTTTCACCAACTCATAACCAAATAATCATCTTTCAACCTAACCTACACATCAGGTTATGTTACAGATCAGTGTCATCACAACCAGATATCAGTGGCATCCTGTATCACTTGCACCACCTCATATAACAATATTCACATTAATAACGCATCCAGTTACTTAATCTTACCGTTATCTTAAATGTTCCAGTTGGTTAATTGACAAGTCAAGTGTCTTTTAGTTCATACAGCACAGCTTAGTACAGAATGCTTAGTTGATACCTTCTTAACGTACGTCCAATTGGATGGCCGTGACTGACTTATTGAGATGTGTCATTTATGTTGGCGTCTGTTCACCTTTATTTTGTGTTTGGCATGCATTTTCTTTGCGGTTGTTCTTCTATCCTAACATGAAATTTGTGCTATATCAAGACCCTCATTCAGTGTTACCTGCAACGACACAGTTTTAATATGTGGTAGCATAATAACACCCACAGTGAAATATTGTTCTGCAGCTGTTGATATCTCTTATACATTGCCAATGAAGAAACTGTAAAGTCAAAATTACAAAATAATTGCTATGTTAACATGCAGAATCCAACAGATCACTAAAATTTGGTGACACTTCATCCATAATAGGAACTTCTCTCTTATAGTTCCATAAATATCACAATACTGCTGTAACACAAGCACTTCACAGGTATATTCATCACATACTGCTGCATTTTGAGGCATGCTCCTAGTGCTTATAACACTAAGTAATAGATGAGATTAGATTATTTATCCCATAGACCCATAAAAGAGGGAATCCTCTTGGGTGTGGAACATGTCAGATAAACACATTACAAAAATGTAATTAGAAAAACTTGAGTTTCATTAATTTTAATGATCCTCAGGCAATAAACAGTAAAATTATGTACATGAATTAAATTTAAACTTCTGATATTTACAGATTTAATACTTACATAAATCAATATCTGCTTTCATTAAATCCATCATTCAGACATTTTTTACATTCTTGGCTATTACAACTAAGTATTGTCAAAAAGTAAAGCAAATTATTCATTTCAGTGATCCTCAGTTAAGAACAGTCAGATTATGTACAAGATTTAAAATTAAACTTCCACTATTTACAGACTTAAGACTTACATCTGCTTTCCACACATCCATCATTCACACAGTAGGTAGTTACTTGGCTGTTACAACCAAGTATTGTCAAAAATTAAAGTATAATAAATTTTCATTAAAATGGTCTGCTGCACTTGTTGAGAAACTCGTGGATCGAATAGAAGGAGTTGGCCACCAAAAATTCTTTTAAATTATGTTTAAATTGTGCCTTGTCTGAAACTACTCTCTCAATCGTTGCTGATAACTTGTTGAAAATATGCATTGCTGAATACTGGACTCCTTTCTGGGCAAGAGTAAGTGATTTTAAATCTTTATGTATATTGTTCTTATTCCTAGTATTGATACTGTGTACTAAGCAGTTAGCTGGAAAAAGAGATGTATTATTTACAACAAACTCCATTAAGGAATAAATATACTGAGAAGCTGTGGTTAATATGCCCAATTCTTTGAATAGGTTTCGACATGATGTGCTTGGATTTACACTACTCATTACAAAATTTTTTCTCTGTTTGTGGAGTTACCCCAAAATATGATACCATATGACATAATGGAGTGAAAATAAGCAAAATATGTCAGTTTCTTTATATTTTTATCTCCTATGTCTGGCATCATTCACATTGCAAACACAGACTTGTTTAGGCACTTTAGCAGTTCATTAGTATGTTGCTCCCAACTGAATTTATTATCAAGTTGTAATCTCAAGAATTTTACACTCTCAACTTCTCCTATTTCCATGTCATCATAATTTATACACACACCAGAAGGAAATCTCTTGGAAGTTCTGAACTGCATATAGTGGGTCTTTTCAAAGTTTAATGACTGAATTGGCTACGAGCCACTTATTAATGTCAGTAAAAATTTTATTAGCTGCCCTTTCTAAATTTATATTTGATTTACTATTTATTGCAATGTTTGTATCATCTGCAAATAAGATAAACTTGGCATCTGGTAATGTAAGAGATGACAGGCCATTAATGTACACAAGAAACAGAAGGGACCTAGTATGGAACCTTGGGGAATACCACATGTAATTTCTTCCCATCAGATGATGTCTGATTGCCTACTGCTGAAGTGTTACATAATGACACCCTTTGTTTTCTATCAGTTAGATATGACTGAAACCACTTTGCAGCACTACCAGTGACGCCATAATATTTTAATTTACTTAAAAGAATGCTGTGATTCACACTGTCAAATGCCTTTGATGGGTCACAGAATATGCCAGTCGCCTCTAATTTGTTGTCCAGTGAATTACAGACATTTTCGCTGTAAGTGTAAATAGCTTTCTCAATATCAGAACCCTTAAGAAACCCAAACTGTGACTTTGACAGTATGTTATTTTCACTAAGTTGCTTAAGTAGATGCTTGAACATAATCTTTTCAATGATTTTTGAAAAAGCTGGCAAAAGTGAGATTGGTCGGTAATTTGATGGCATTTCTTTGTCCCCTTTCTTGTGGAGAGGTATAACTTCAGCATATTTAAGCCAGTCCGGTAATGTTCCTGTGACAAGTGATTGACTACACAAATAACTTAAGATATGACTAAGCTCACATGAACACTCTTTTATTAACTTTGTTGATATGTTATCATAACCACTAGAATGCTTTGATTTCAAGGACTTTATGATGGATTCTATTTCTTTGGGTGAAGTAAGTGTCAATTCCATTTTACTGAGATTGCTTGCGTGCACTGGTCTCAGATATTCCATTGCATTATTTACTGAACCTGACAACCCCATGCTATCAGTAACAGAGACAAAATACTTGTTTAAATGGTTTGTAACACAACATGCGTTTGTTACCAGGGTTTCATTTATTTTTAGAGCCATTTGTTCCTCCTCATTTCTGGTCCTACCTGTCTCTGACTTAACTGTATCCCATATTGTTTTTATTTTATTGCTGGATGTATTTATCTTCTTCTCATAATAAAGGTGTTTAGATTTCTGGATAACCTTCTTCAATATTTTGCAGCAATTTTTCTAATGAGCTATAATGGTGTCAACGCTATAAAGGTGTCCCTACGTATCAGATAGTGTTTCCTTTTTGTCTCACATGATATCTTTATCCCTTGTGTGATCTATGGTTTCTTATAAGACTTCTGCTTAATGTGAGTTACCTTCAGGGGAAAACAATTTTCAAATAAGGTGCTAATTTTATTAATGAATATTTTGTATTTTCCATTTGTCTTGGATGCTGTAAACATCCATCCAATTCATTTCTTTGAGCAATCTCCTAAATTTCTCAGTTTTTGACTGTTTTATAGGCTTTCTGTACTCAGTTCTGATAGATGTTTTAGCCTGACAATTTTCAAATTTTAATGTTAGGTGTTGCATGTCTTGGTCAGATAGCCCATTTACTACTGGTTTTGTAATGTGGCTTAGTTGCCTAGAACTGTCTATAAATATATTATCAATGGCAGTCTTAGAACATTTGTATACCCTAGTTGGGAAATTTACAGTAGAAATTAAATTGAGTGACAATGTAACTGATTTCAGTAACTGTTCACTGACAGTGTTTTTCAGGATGTCTATATTAAAATCACCAGTAACCACCAGTTCTTTGTTTTTTAATTTTAGATGAGATAATAAATTTTCAAGACCGTTTATAAACAGTTTGAAATTTCCTGAGGGTGCTCTGTATATGGCTAGTACTATAAAGGGCCTATTATGAAATTCTATCTCTGCTGCACATGCCTCTAAGTGCTGCTCTAAGCAAAATTTATTAATGTCAATATTCTTAAATTTGAAACTGTTTTTAACAAATGTGGCAACTTCTCCTTTCTCCATCTTTTGTCTACAAAAGTAGGAGGTTAACTTAAATTCTGCAAGGTTTAACGTATCTATACCAGTGGTCACATGATGTTCAGAGAGGCAGGTATATTAACTGGGTTCGATGCCTCTAATTCATCAATGCACATAAGTAGTTCATTAATTTTACTTCTAAGCCCTCGAATATTTTGATGCACTAAAGATAGTTGGCATTTCACATTTACTTAGATGAAATCGGGTGGAAATAAAATTTCTGCTGATTACTGTAAATTTTTAACCAACAGCTATGTTCACTGATCCAATGTCAAACTGAAGGTTTGTTTCAATCTTTACTTCTCTCAGAACTTGACTTCGTTCTGAATAAAAGAATATTACAATGCAATATGGATGTTGTTGTAGATCGTGGGCTATTACTGTTATTCCTAGATGATTTATGTACTTCCACTAAGGTGTGACCTGTCAAGTTGATATTGGTGGAAAATGAATGAATATCCAGTATTTTTTTTTTTTTACTTTCACATACAGAGACACATCTGTACATCATTCTGTATACTGTACTGACTCACACTACTTTGTTGTAGGTTTGTGAAATTCACTTCACCGAATCTGACATCTGCTGGCATACAGATTGTTATGATGAAGTGAAAGACACAAAACTTACAGTCAAGCTTTCAAGACCAAGACTTAGAGAGGGTGCTGTTCGATCAGTGTTACCACACTGCCCAAGCTATTTGTCTACTCCATTTGCCAGCTCTCAAGAAAGTGTAGAAGAAAGCAATTACTGATAGTATGATTCGAGGAAGTTATTTTCTAGTTTTGAAGCATTTCGGCAGTGCTTACAAAGAGAAACCATTCCCAGAGAGTAGACTATTGTTAGGAGAAGTGACTGTGTCCCAATTCTATTGCTTACTGTTTTACCTGCTCCATCTGTGTCTGTATCAGTTGTAATGACAAATGAGTTGCAGTTGTCCACCTGTCGAAGTATGACTGAGATAAGAAAGATAGGCAGTAGCAAAATATCAGACACTCTTTTGAGTATCAATGTCATTTGTTTACAGTATTAGACAAAATGAAATAGTTAGTCAGTGCAAAAGAAAATTCATTAAAAAGCCAGTGCCTTCTTATACAGGACATTTTAAATGATATGTGTGCTTCTGTATATGAAGAAAGGACAATTTAAATGATATGTGTGCTTCTGTAGATGAAGAAAAACAGAAACAATTTCAATTCTTAAGTGAGCAAGTTAAATCGCTATGTAGCAGTGAGGAAAACTGTAGGTTTAATTCTCACTTTTCTGCATTTTGTTGTATGCTGCATTCTATCCCTCCTCAAGTCTACAAATTTTTCAGCTCTTCTGGCATTCTTATTCTTCCTCGTCCAAGAACTTTACAGAAAATATAGTAATGGTCCTCATAATGAACAAAATGAAGGTTCTGTGCTCCTGTATATTAAGGAAAGATTTAAATCTTTGCAGGAAAATGATTGTACCATGTCTTTAATGATGGATGAAATTCACATTAAACCTTATTTTGATTACAAGGAAGGAAACATTGTGGGGGCAGCATTTGATAGTGACAGGGCTGCTACTACAGCATATGTCTTTATGATATAATCATTGCTGTCTTCTTTTAAAGAAATAGTACATGTCATTTCAGTGAGATATCTTGTAGCTGAACAGTTATTTTTGTATGCGAGGAAAATATAATGTGGCCTCCATGACACTGGTTTCAAAGTTATTTGTGTAGTAAGTGATAACAATGCTATAAATAGGAAATTGGTGAGACCTTTTAGCTCACCTCCAAAACTCAGTATAGTTTACCCACATCAAGCTAATCCAACTTAGCCACTATTTTTTATAATTGATTCTGTCCACATCCTTAAGTGTATACATAATAACTGGGTTTAACAAAGGACTCTCAAGTTTTGCTGAAATATCCACAATCTGTTGGAAGCAGCGATGATTGTCAGGTGTTAATGGCATCTTTTGAAGCACTGAGGCAGCTTCATAAGATTGAATGTAATGGTCTACTTAAGCACTCTTATGGCCTTACTTTGAAGTCACTTTATCCATCTTCACTTGAGGAAGAGAGTGTGAGCCCCGTTTTGCAGGTATTCAATGAATATACAGCTGAAGCCATTTCAACTATAGGGGACCAGAAAAACTTATTACATTCCCAGCAAACTGCAGAATTTATTAAAGTTATACTTACATGGTGGAAAATTGTAAATGTTAAGATGGTTCACAAAGGTGTTCGACTAAATGATCCTTTCCAGTACCCTCTGTCTTTAAGTAAAAATGATGAAAAATTGGTTTTTCTGCAAAAGTTTATTGTGTGGCTCGATAGGTGGAAGGACTTAGGCCTGAAAAATAATACCCTTTCAAAGGAAACCCATATAGCTCTGACATACACAACCTATGGTTTGATTGAGATGGCAAGGTGGTGTACTAAAGAGCTTGGTTTCACTTATTTTTTGCCTAGAAAAATTCAAACTGATTCTCTGGAAGCAAGGTTTAGCAGTTATGATCAATGGCTCTGGTTTGCAGGAGAGCTTCTGTAAAGTTTGGAAGCTCTGGTTCGCAGGAGAGCTTCTGTAAAGTTTGGAAGGTAGGAGATGAGGTACTGGCAGAAGTAAAGCTGTGAGTACCGGGCGTGAGTCGTGCTTCGGTAGCTCAGTTGGTAGAGCACTTGCCCGAGAAAGGCAAAGGTCCCGAGTCCGAGTCTCGGTCGGGCACACAGTTTTAATCTGCCAGGAAGTTTCATATCAGCGCACACTCCGCTGCAGAGTGAAAATCTCATTCTGGAAACATCCCCCAGGCTGTGGCTAAGCCATGTCTCCGCAATATCCTTTCTTTCAGGAGTGCTAGTTCTGCAAGGTTCGCAGGAGAGCTTCTGTAAAGCTTGGAAGGTAGGAGATGAGGTACTGGCAGAAGTAAAGCTGTGAGTACCGGGCGTGAGTCGTGCTTCGGTAGCTCAGTTGGTAGAGCACTTGCCCGCGAAAGGCAAAGGTCCCGAGTTCGAGTCTCGGTCGGGCACACAGTTTTAATCTGCCAGGAAGTTTCATATCAGCGCACACTCCGCTGCAGAGTGAAAATCTCATTCTGGAAACATCCCCCAGGCTGTGGCTAAGCCATGTCTCCGCAATATCCTTTCTTTCAGGAGTGCTAGTTCTGCAAGGTTCGCAGGAGAGCTTCTGTAAAGCTTGGAAGGTAGGAGATGAGGTACTGGCAGAAGTAAAGCTGTGAGTACCGGGCGTGAGTCGTGCTTCGGTAGCTCAGTTGGTAGAGCACTTGCCCGCGAAAGGCAAAGGTCCCGAGTTCGAGTCTCGGTCGGGCACACAGTTTTAATCTGCCAGGAAGTTTCATATCAGCATACACTCTGCTGCAGAGTGAAAATCTCATTCTGGAAACATCCCCCAGGCTGTGGCTAAGCCATGTCTCCGCAATATCCTTTCTTTCAGGAGTGCTAGTTCTGCAAGGTTTGCAGGAGAGCTTCTGTAAAGTTTGGAAGGTAGGAGACAAGGTACTGGCAGAAGTAAAGCTGTGAGTACCGGGCGTGAGTCGTGCTTCGGTAGCTCAGTTGGTAGAGCACTTGCCCGCAAAAGGCAAAGGTCCCGAGTTCGAGTCTCGGTCGGGCACACAGTTTTAATCTGCCGGGAAGTTTCTTTAACATCATAGTTTAATTAAAAATTTGGACAGGGGTGGTCTGTTATTCCCTCAGCCTGATGCTGTGAATGTTGTTATGAGGAGTGTTTTTTAAGTAAGTACCGTTTTGAAATTTAAAAAAAGACGTGCTAAGATACTCAATAATTTTATTTTTACATGAAAGCCTGTACCTTAATCTACTTTTCTACATAATTTCCGTCAATATTGAGGCACTTGTTATAATGTTGTACCAGTTTTTGAATACCCTCCTCATAGAAGTCTGCCATCTGACTTGTTAACCACTGCATCACCACTGTTTTGACTTCGTCTTCGTCTTGAAGATGCTGCCGCCCAGGTGTTTCTTCAAGTGCAGGAACAGATGACAGTCACTGGGCACAAGATCGAGGCTGTATGGAGGATGATCTAGAGTTTCCCATTGAAAATATGTGATGAGATCTTTGGTTTGATTCACCACATGCAGCCGGGCATTGTCTTGCAGCACAACGATGCCCTTGCTCAACTTGCCACGTCCTTTGTTCTGAATTGAATGGTGCAGATTGTGCAGTGTCTTACAGTAAGCTGCTGCATTGATTGTCTCATTATGAGGCAGAAATTCCACAAGCAATACTCCTTTTCTGTCCCAAAAAACTGTGCACATGATTTTCCGGGCAGAAATTGTTTGCTTAAACTTCACTTTTCTGGGTGAATCTGAATGCCACCATTTCATGGACTGTCGCTTTGACTGTGGTGTGATGTAGTCCACCCATGTTTCATTGCCCATAACAATTTTGCTTAAGAAATAATCACTGTCATTGTGGTACCGCTCAAGGAAAGTCAATGCACTGTCTAGATGTTTGGTTTTGTGCATATCTGTCAACATTTTCGGTACCCAGCGTGTGCACAATTTTTGGTAATTCAAGTGCTCAGTCACAATGCCATACAAAACAGTACAACAAACATCAGGAAAGTCATCTCGCAAGGAGGAAATCGTAAAGCGTCTGTTTTCTCTCACCTTATTGTCTGTCCACTTCCCGCACCAAACTTTCATGAATGACTGAAGGACGCCCACTCCGTTGTTCATCATGCATATTTGTGCGGCCATCTTTAAATGCTCTCACCCACTTCCTTACCATTCCATCACTCATAATGTTTTCTCCATAAACTGCACAGATCTCATGATGAATATCAATTGCTTTTAGGCATTTAGTACTAAGAAATCTTATAAAAGACCGTACTTCACAGTCGGCAGGACTCAGAATGTAAACAAGGAAGAATCAGACTGTAATGGCGTCAGTGCATAGGCAACAGATGTAGGTACCCAGTGTGCATGCGCAAAACACCGACCGCACCACTGCGGCCACGCTGTGGCAAAACGGTACTTACTTAAAAAACATGCCTCGTATTTACAATTACATTACTGTTTAGAAATTAATATCTGTTCCTAATTAAAAGAAATTTTTGTCATCCAGCAGTCAAAGAATGCTTGTTCAAAATGTAACTGTAAATGCTGTTCGGCAGTAATGGTCATTCAGCAGGAAAATACTGAAGTGTGAAGATGGTATTTGTTTTTCTGACATGTGGTGATCTTGCAGCTCTTGAAGAATGCAATTGTAATGAAATCCAGACCATTAGCTGCTTACAGGCATTGATAAATATCAACAGGGACAGTTGAAAATGTGTGCCCTGACTGGGACTCGAACCCGGGATCTCTTGCTTACATGGAAGATGCTGTATTTAACTGGGCCATCGAGGACACAGAGGATAGTGTGACTCAATGGACTTATCTCTGGCATTCTGCCCGTGAGATCCACATTTCCAACTTACTGTGCACACAATACAGTTGTAGTGCCCCTGCCCACTACACTCATTACTCGCAGCAGTCAAGCTGCTGATTCCCGTAAGAGTTTGAGCAATGTGAGTGCATCCAGACTGAAGAAGATATCATTGGCTGTTAAGCCTAATCTATGTGAAGATGGTATCTGTTCTTTCGGATATGTCCAGCAGATTGACCGCTGCAAATAATGAGTATAGTGGGCAGGGGCACTACAAATGTAGTGTGTGGACAGTAAGTTGGAAATGTGGGTCTCATGGAGAGCACGCCAGAGATAAGTCCCTGCAGTCGCATTATCCTCTGTGTCCTCGATGGCTCAGTCGAATAGAGCTTCTGCCATGTAAGCAGGAGATCCCAGGTACGAGTCCAGGTCAGGGGACACATTTTTAACTATCCCCATTGATATTTAGCAATGCCTGTAGGCAGCTAATGGTCTGGATTTCATTGTAATTTCATTCTTCGAGAGCTACAAAATCACCAATGGTATCTGTTCTTTTGCACATGTCCAAAACAACAGACACCATCTTCATATAGATAAGGACTACTGGCCAATGATCTCTTCTTCAGTGCAGATGCTTTCACATTGCTCAAACTGTTATGGGAATCGGTAGATTGACTGCCACGAGGTAGTGGCCAGGGGCACTACAAATGTAGTGTGTGGACAAAAAGTTGGAAATTTGGGTCTCATGGGGAGCATGCCAGAGGTAAGTCCCTGCAGTTGCACTATCCTCTGTGTCCTCAATGTCTCAGTTGGATAGAGCATCTGTCATGTAAGCAGGAGATCCTGGGTTTGAGTCCCGGTTGGGGCACACATTTTCAACTATCCCTGTTGATATTTATCAATGCCTGTAGGAAGCTAATGGTCTGGTTTTCATTGTAATTTCATAAATACTGAAGTTTTTAGTCAAAGCATCTACCAATGCATTATCAAACAATTACATTAAAAAAAGAATGACACCTTTACTGCTTCTTTTAAGAAATGGAAGCTTAGCACATTTTAATTTACGTGCGGTTTACACTGTAGGACATTTATCAGATGCCACAGAAAATTTCTATTAACTGTCACACATTCAGTTAAACCGTATTTCACTCAGTGAAAGCAGAGGAAAGTTCTATGTTCCATATTGGTGTAGTAATCCAACGGAATGCGCACTAATAGTCATTTATTCCATATAACCTGTAGTTTTTGGATAGTTTGCTACCAACAGTTTCAAATGTCACTGAGACCTGGCACCAAGGAAGGCAGGATTGGGTTGCGATTGTGGACGGGACCGTAATCAATTACTGTTGGTTAGTTTATTTTTCAATCATGTACACTTTATTTGGAAACAACAACAACAAATAAAGGGTGACAATAAATTAATAAGTGCCCCATGGCTGAAAGCCTTAATGGCAACAACTTCAAACTATTTCTAGCCTGAAAGCCCCAATAGTGATAATTTAAAACTGTTTCATGGCTGAATGCCTGAATAGCAATCTTTTATGAACCAGTTAACTTCTTCAACTTGCAATTACAGTTATTAAAATATTTTTCAAAGAACAATCATTTAAACCTCACTGCTAGAATACAATTGTCTAATTAAAATTTTAAGACAAGTAGCACTCACAGCTGAAGGCCTTAATGACAACAGATTCAAACTACTTCTTGGCTGAAGGCTCCAATAGTAATAATTTAAAACTGTTTCACAGCTGAAGGCCTGACTAGCAATCCTTTTAAGAATCAGTTAAACATCTTCATACTTGAAATTACAGTCAATAAAATATTTTTTTAAACAATCATCAAATCTGGTCAAACCAAGGGGAAGGGGGGGCGCATATGCTGCTACAAGGATCAACCTGGGAATGTTCCTCAAAACTTTGCAGGCGATGAGACAGGCAGCCAAGAGTTGCATTGACTTCACGAGATGGTAACTTGGACTAGTGGCAGTTGAAACGCATGACCAATAATCATTTGCCAAATCTACTTAATGTGCGATGACAGTGCAACAATGGAATAACACACCCAAGCCAGAAATGGCAGTGAGCACTAAGTCTTCAGACACCAGTGTTTAGAGCATCCAGAAGCAGAAAGGAACCCCTACTACCAGAGTAGTAAAAAAAAAAAAGAAACCTGGCCCGCAAATCAAGAAAGCTGTCAAACTATACGCCCTACTGGGCAGCAGCAGCAAGGTGAGGAAAAGTACACTCACAAAATTGTGGAGGTTTCACTACTTGAATTAAGGCCCAGTTAACTTAAACTTCCTGGTTCTGGTTGACAACAAGGTTGTACCCTTTGCGACTACAGTCCTTCCATCTGACAGTGCATGCATGCCACCATTGGTCCCAGCATGTTGTTGCGCTGTGCAGACCTGGCTGCTGGTCCGTCCCCAACCAAACTGCTGATTCAATGACATGGAAACACCACAACATCATCCCAAAGATAGTACCAGCATTACTAGATATCGATAACCGCTGCTGCTGCCATTAGCGGACAGACAACGCTTGCAAACGGAGTGACGCCAATGAACACAAGCACAAAAGCAAAAGCCAACAACTGTAACTAGACCAACTAAATGATGCCAACCTAGCAACAGCACCAACGCAAGCCACAGCACGGCTCAATCACATAGTCATAACTGTTTCCATGCAGGCTATTCAGATGAAGTAAATTCTTTGTCCAGCACTACTGGCTAGTTTCAACTTCACCATTGTCAAATGTTATCAGATTGTGTAGACATCGATCTGTGTACTTGATATTGGCCTAAGGTTGAAACTTGGCCAGTTTTTCCTAGTGAAGTCTTTATGTCTTCCAGCTATTCTGTGCAGAAATATTTGTTTCTTCCATCAATTTGTTGAGCCCATGGTGCCAAACAAGTAGGAATCTGTTAAAGTAATCCTGTATTAAACCTCATGTAGTTCATTATAACTATGTATGTAATGCAGACATATAAAACTTACAGCAGCATATTACAGTACTATATAAGGAAAGCCAAAAGAAGGATTGTTCCCATTTTCCTGAATCAGAATGGCACCAGGGTGTTTCCTAATGTAGTTACTTCTCACAACAGCTTTGCCTATATTATTTTACTGAGACACAGTTACATTCTAGTAGTTGCTTATTCCACTCCCAGTTTGGAATAGCTTAATATCACACACGGTAGTTGGCCTCCCTATCCAAATTTGCATCTCATCCAGACTGTGGCCCTTAATTTGTTACTAATCTTATTATTTTTTTCAAACTTTAGTCATAAAACCCCTTGGCAGCATGAGGTTGTGTGCCTTACTTGGAGGGCACATGGGTTTAATCCAATTTCATAACATTACACACTTTGGCACTGAGTGAAAAGTTTGTTCTTGAACTTTCATATTAGTGTAAAGTTCATGACTCTCTTAGGTTTAAGAGAATCTTTTTTATTAGAATGCAGAGTGAAAGTAGTTTCTGCTACTACCTACGTAATCATGTGTTACAGAATATTAATTTGGATCAGTCCCTTCACAGCATTAAAATACAAATTAGGTGTTCCATACACTCAGTTTAATTGAAACAGTTTATTCTATGATTTATGCAGCAGGAATAAAGTGAAAGAGTGCTACGATTTCTTTTCTTAAGGTGGTGTTTATATAATAATCAAGGTAAAGTTCTTCCCATCTATTTACATAGGGTGTGTTCTTGCAAACATCAAGGAGTGTTATGCAGCAATATAACACTCCTTACTGTTTGCAAGAATACTTGAATGTTATATCGTACACCATTCAGTTTAATTTGTAAAATTATTACAGTTTTGATGTACATGGTACATCTTTAGTTAATCCCACAAATAGTTTTTTTCACAAAATACGATAGGACCTATATCAAATGTGTACAATAAATCAATCATTCTGTGTAATTCCACTGAATATAGAAAATGCTTGCTGCCTTTTAAGATGGAAATTGTGACAATTCTCGTTTCATAATGGAACCAGATTGTGCCCTGGATTTTGTAACAGCTTTTTCAAAAAGTACGTGTAGATATGTCTGACTTAAATAAATTATTGTTCATAACTTCTGGTATTTTATACATCCTACATTAACATAAACTATTAATAATTATATTATTTTAAGCATGCTGAGGACTACAATTCTCATGTTACAGTAATTTGTCTACATATTACAAAGAATTAAACTTGTTTTAGTCACCAGCAGTGATTTCTGATCTATCCCTGAAGTTACTAAAGTGCAAATCGGTGGATTCTTGACATGAGTGTATTGCAGTGGTTCAGAATTATCTGAGTATGTATTACAGTAACAGACATATTATGTAAACTGTCATAGGGCTAACAATCTAAATGACATGTAAACATATATTTGAAAAGTGAGGTCCAGGTGCTCAGATAACTCAGATAAGTTGTAGTAGTAAGTCACGTAAACAAATCTTAAGGCTTACATACCAATTTATACACAAAGCATATTGTCAGTAAATGATACACTAGGAATACATAGTAAGTTCACACAGATATGCCTAAAATTAAACACAGTTCATGAACTATTACACACTCTCAAAATATTCATATGAAGAATAGAAGGAGCTATCCAAAAGATAATTTCAGCTGTTTTTTTTTTTTTATTAACTCAGATCTGCAAGGAGTGATAATACATGAACTGGAAGAGAGCTGTATACTTTTTTACTTGAATAACATACTCCTTTCTGAACAATGCTGCAATTTTTTTTAATATCTCTGTGAAGATCATGTTTGCTTCTTGTATCATGATCATGAGTCAACCTTTATTTTGTAAATCAGCTGATTCTTGTTTGCAAAGCGCATTAGTGACAAAATGTACACGCATGGCATGGTGAGATTCCCAACCTGTTTAAATAAGTTTCAGTAAGTGCATCTAGATTTAACTCTACTCTTAATTCAGATGGCCCTCTTTTGTTACAAAAAGGTTTCATTTGCCTGTGACTGTTTTCCCAAAACATAATGTCGTATGTAATAAGTGACTAGAAACATCCAAGGTATGCAGCTGTGCTTGTTTCCAAGCCACAAACAGGAATTTGGAATACTCTACTCAATACTACTTTGTCACTACACTTTATTTTAACATCAACCTGTTTTTGTGCACTAGTGAAACAGTATGACCTGAGTATTTTCATCAATGTATGACAAACCATATGAAGTGAATCAGTCTAGAGTTGGTTTGAACATAGTGACTGTGTCATCTGCAAACAGGGTGAAGTGAGCTTTTTGGCTTGTAGAGCATGGAAGCTCATTGATGAAGATTAAGAATAGTAGGGGACCAAGCTCAGTATCATTTTGTACTCCAGATTTTACTGTGTTCTAGTCAGAACAGGTAGTACCACTGCAGAATTATTCAACACCACCTCACGCTTCCTGTTACCTAGACGTGATTGGAGCCACATCCCTGCTTCACCCTTTAAGCCATAGTGCTCCACCTTCATAAGTAGTATTTTGTGATTTACAGTCAAATGCTTTAGATCATAAAAGATTCCATTTCATGAAGTTTTATCATCTATGGATTTGAGGAGTTGTTGAGAAGGTGGCCTGTTAAATTTAAATTCACTTTTGAAATCCAAACTGACTTTTATTGAAGACATTTTGTTCATTAAAATGTTGCATAGAGTTATTGTACATAAGCTTCTCCAGGTTTTAGAAAGACTTGTTAGTAATAAACAGGTGTATCACCTATTAGGTAACAGCATATTTGAGTCTATTAGGGACAGTACCTTGATTTAGGGACTCATTCAATATGTGATAGAGAATTTTAAGAATAAATTTACTGTAGGACTTAAGTACTTTCATATATTGTCCATACCAATCACATTTTTGTTTTTCATGTGCTTCCCTTTCAATCTCATATATAGTGAAATAGGGTACAGTCATCTGCTTAATTTTGTGCTGCACTGATATTTGTGGACGGTTCATGACACACTTCACAACCAATTTGATTAGTTTCTGTCAAAAATATGATGTTGGCCACTATATGACCGTCATCTACCATATTGCCATTATGGCAGAATTTGATACTGTCCTCTGAACTTTTGGCTTCCTCACTTTTTATCCTCTTCCAAATTCATTTTATTGTATGATCTGTTAATTTCAGAATTAATTTTTGGTCAGCTCTTTAGGTCGCAATAGTATGAATTGCAGTGTCCCTTGTCCTGAAGTTTAAAAAAATTCTTTGTATTGTATAGAGCATTCCCTTTGTTTTACAGGATAGCTTGATTCCCTTAGTGAGTCACTGTCTCCTGCAGTCACTTAGATTGACACTTAAAGGAACTCTTAGAAAATATAGCTTGAAACAATGCAACAAACTTATCTAGAAATATGTTAAATTTATTATTGATGTTTTAGCATGATACATTGTCCCATTCCAACTGCTGCAAGTGTTTGCTGATGGTTTGCAGATTATACATAGGTTCTAATGATAAAATTACTGTTGTTAGCACAGCTTACAGCATGCATTTTAAACAGTTGACCATCATGGTCAGGAAGACATCTAAAATTTCACTTACACATATGTTGCTAATTCTTTTATCTGCACAGTATTGTCAATCAGGCTTGTAAAGTTCTTTGCAACTCTTATGAGAAAGTCAACAACTGCACTCGGCTCATTACATGCTCAAAATCTGCTGTATTTTTCCAGGAAGAAAATGTACATTAGAAGAACTAAGCATGACTATTTTTGTTTCTGAGAAAAGGTGAGTTAAATGTGATTGCTTGCTTGGGGAGTGTACTCAGCTTTCCTGAGGGAGTTCTATAAACAGCTACCACATAAACAGACAGTGTAGTAACAAGGAATTAAATGCAACAATTCTCAAAATGTTAAGCAATAAAATTTTTATGTCCATAGGCTTAGATGCTAACTTTTATATACTAACTTGTACTAAACTTGCATATGTAAATCTGCAAAATGAAACAATATTTTATTTAGGATACTGAATGGAGATGAATTTAATATTACACAGTACTGCTTTAGAACTTTTCAAGTGAGTGCAAATAATAGTCATCTGATCCAGAAAGACTGAAGTTTTCCACAGTGTATTTTTCACAAATGTACCCTGTTTTATCATGTATATTGCAATATTATTTACACCCTGCACATCTAGTTTTCACTGGCTATTGATAAGTCTTAAGCAACTACATTACAGGTAAAAAAATTATAAACAACAACTTCTGCTATATCACCATAGATAAAGTTCCATACTTTAGCCATAAGGCAAAATACTCTTCTCTTTGGGTGGTATCATTTGCCAAAATCTTGTTTTGATATCTCAAACAGTTTGTGAGACATGAGAGGAGTTATGAATATCTTATTCCCATGCGCCAGTGATCGGAAGTGAACTTGCTGCAAATGCTTAATTTTTTCGAGATTGGAGGCAGATATTGATTGCATGTTTTAAGAAAATTTCAAAATCTCATCTGTATTTCAGAAGGTATAATATGCACCAAAAACAAATTCATAGCAACCCCTGTTTTTAATTGCAACTTTCTCGAATTTGATACTCATATGTGAAATATCACAATAGTTATGACTATTATCAAAATGAAGGGCACTTCAGCTTGAGGCTGGCTTATTAAGTTACAAGTATTTCAGAAATAAATTATTTTTTACACAACAGATTCTGTAAAACCATTTGACAATGATTTCAGGCTGTGTGTCTCGATTCTTTCAGCTCAGCGCCACACCAGCCCTGGTCTGCTTTTCATGACATCACAAGAGCATGCCGTGGCCTTACCTCTAGCACCATGAAGGTGGTTTTCGCTCCACCCACTCATCACTCAGCAGAGCCGTGCCAGAAGACTTCAGATGACAAAAATTTTGTTTTCCCCTAGGAGGTCTTCAAATCTGCCCATTTCATCTCTGTGCACCTGGCCCACATAACTGACATTAGAGTCTGGACATTCTAAGTTATAAACACTGATATGGAACACTGGTGGTTTTTTGGTATGATATCAATGTTACATTTCCTGTGTGAGATATGTAATCCTCCTATATTTGATGTCAGTAGATTTATTTAGAAAATTACTCTCATTCTTCATTCTTGATAAATCAATCAATCCATCTCTTTATTCATCCATTAACAATATACATTGTATGGATGTAGTCAATTACAATATAAAACTTCCTGGCAGATTAAAACTGTGTGCCCGACCGAGACTCGAACTCGGGACCTTTGCCTTTCGCGGGCAAGTGCTCTACCATCTGAGCTACCGAAGCACGACTCACACCCGGTACTCACAGCTTTACTTCTGCCAGTATCTCGTCTCCTACCTTCCAAACTTTACAGAAGCTCTTCTGGAAACATCCCCCAGGCTGTGGCTAAGCCATGTCTCCGCTATATCCTTTCTTTCAGGAGTGCTAGTTCTGCAAGGTTCGCAGAAGAGCTTCTGTAAAGTTTGGAAGGTAGGAGATGAGATACTGGCAGAAGTAAAGCTGTGAGTACCGGGCGTGAGTCGTGCTTCGGTAGCTCAGTTGGTAGAGCACTTGCCCGCAAAAGGCAAAGGTCCCGAGTTCGAGTCTCGGTCGGGCACACAGTTTTAATCTGCCAGGAAGTTTCATATCAGCGCACACTCCGCTGCAGAGTGAAAATCTCATTCTGGAATTACAATATAGTTCCTTATCTTTAATTTGTTTCAAAAACCTGGATAATAAATACAAATATTTTATATCAGTATATATAAATAATATTACTTTTCCATATTCAGATATTCTTCAATGCTATAAAACTATGTGTTAGTAAAAATTGTTTAAGATCTACCTTGAATTTATGAAATTCTTTAATTTTCTTTATTGTAGAAGGCAATGCACTGAAAAGTATTTTGGGCTGGTAGTTTACACTTTTTTGGTAGAGTGCTCCTTTGTGGGTGTTTCTGTGAAAATCATCCCTGTTACTTGTTTCATGGTTATGAACCTGATTATTTAATGTTGAAAATTTCTGGTGAGTTTTCAGAAAGCATACACATTCATAGATGTATGAGCTAGGAAGAGTCATTATTTTAAATTCTTTAAATATTTCCCTGCATGACACTCTGCAGGGAACCCCTTTCATTAGTCTAATAGCTCTCTTTTGAAGTTTGAAAGCTTGTTTTGCTGTACCTGTATTTCCCCAGAAGATCACTCCATATCTAAGCAAACTGTTCATGTAAGCATAAGAGGCACACAGCAATGATTCAGTGTTGCAACATTCCCTAAGCATTCTTAGCACATAGCAGCATGTACTTAATTTTTTACTCAAAACTTCTACATGTTTTTCCCATTTCAAGTGCTCATCCACCCATAAACTGAGGAATTTTGTGTATGGAGCTTCTGCAATAACATAGTTCCCTAACTGAGCTTTTTCTCTTCTTCTAGCTTTACTTTTAATATTACTGAAATTCATCAATACTGTTTTATCCTTATTTATGATCAAAGCATTATCACTCAACCATTTTCCTGTCTCATTTATTGTCCTAGAAACACTCTGCTGTAGATCATCCTCAATGTATCCTTTTATAAAAATGCTAGTGTCATCAGCAAACATCACATGCTGAGGTGGCTATACCAGTCAGATCCTCTTAAACATGTTGCAGCATTTGTCACAAGCTTAATCTTCTAGTGCACTGATGTGTGCTGAAAGAGAGCATCAATTGTCTTCCAAGCTACTTGAATGACTGAACTTTAAACCTTCTAAATTGGCACTTTCTCTTACAAAACATTGTCCCTCGATATACAACCTCGTGCACAGTCCATGTTACCATAATTTTTTAAAAACTGATGTTGCTTGTGCAAGATCAAGACAAGCCAATTTGACAGTAGTTTGTCATAGTGTCCATTATAACCATGGGCAGTTTTTCTTTTTCTCCTTGTCTTCTGAATACCTTCAAACCATGATGCCAAGGAGCAAGAAACCCCACACAGCAGGTGGAGATGGTCACTCACAGTCCTGCCTTGTAGAGGGATGGGTTTAAGGTATTCTCTCATCTGTGTATATTGTGATAATATTTTTCACAGTGTGATGTCCCAACACTTACTCATTACTAAACATCACAAACATCTTTTTTCATCAGGGAAGCTTGCAAGTGGGACATGTCCTTTTATAAAAAAAATGTCATGTGACACTTCAAGATCTGATTCATGATAAACGTTTCTTTTGTCAATGCTATTTTTTAAAAGTATAACAAAGATCATTAGTAATTGAAAATGAAACTATAATTTTATGCTTTTTGAAAACTGATGCCACTCACATACTAATTTTAGTGTAACATAGCAAACTAATGTATTTATTTCTACTGCCTTTTAATTTATTAGTCATAACAGGTGTACCTTCTCATTGATGTTTAATTTCACTTCCATTGTAAACAAGAATTGTTTGGACTGTTGTGCAACCAAATGTGAGTCCAATGCACTAACCATGGCGCCACCTCTCTCAGTAAGCACTCATGAAAAGCAGTGGAGCACACATAATACTAGGTACAGAAAGCTGGTTGAAGCCTGAAATTGAGAGCACTGAGATTTTGGGGAAAAATTAAGTGTATATCAAAAGGATAGGCAAATGTGAAATTGATGTGGTGAATTTGCCGCAGTAGGCAAAAAACTAAAATCCACAAAGCTAGAAATTGAAGCTTCATGTGATTATTTGGGCAAGACCCAGTATCATGTGTGGGCATAAAATTATGATTGGATCCTTCTATCACTCACCAGACTCGTCTCCTGATGTAACCAAAAACTTTAGGGAAAACCTCAGTTAATTTATGCAAGTTCTCCAATCATATTATAATCATCAGCAGAGTCTAATCATCCAACAGTTAATTGTGAAATTACAGTTCTGTTAGTGGTAGGCATGATAAGTCATCCTGTCAAACATTACTAAATGTTTCCTTTGAAAACTACCTTGAACAGATAGTTTGGAACCCCACTCATGATGGAAATATATTGGATCTAATGGCAACAAACAGACCTGACCTCTTTGAGGATATCCACACCAAAAATGGAATCAGTGACCATGACAATGTGGCAGCAATGATTACCAAAGTACCAAGGACAATGAAAACAAGCTGAAAGATATATATGTTCAGTAGACTAGATAAATAATCAGTATTATCTTACTCAGTGAGGAACTTGAAATTGTCAGCACAGGGCAGGAGCAGGCAGAGGAACTATGTCTCAATTTTAAAAGAATAGTTGACTATGCACTGGATAGATATGAACTCATATTAAAATCGGAGGGAACCTCCATGGTATACCGTTAGTGTAAAGAAAATTCTAAAGAAACAGTGATTACTCCATAATAGGTCTAAAACAAAGTGTAGCACTATAGATAGAGAGATGTCGAATGAAATGCATTTGGCTGTCGAGCGAGCAATGTGAGATGTCTTAGTGACAACCATATCAGAATATTGTCAAATTTATATTTCAAAAAACCGAGAGACATTCTGGTCATGTGTAAAGGCTGTTAGCAGCACCAAAGTTAGTGTCCAGTCCTAAGTGAATGAGACAGAACTGAAATTGAGATTAGCAAAGCAAAAGCTGTAATGCTCAACTCCATTTTCAAATATTCCTTCAAAAAGGAAAACCCAGGAGAAATGCCCCAATTTAATCATCATTCCACTGAAAAGATGAACAAAATAAGTATTAGTGACAATGATGTTAAGAGCAGCTGAAATTGTTGAAACTGAACAAGCTTCAGGGCCTGGTAGAATGCCTATCAGATTCTACACTGAATTTGGAGCTGATTTAGCTCCTCTTCTAATTATTGTCTGTCATAGAATCCTTGAATAAAAAACTATGCCCAGTTCTTGTAGAAAAGCACAGGTCTCACCTGTCTAGAAGAAGGGTACTACAATTGATCCACAAGACTACTGTCCAATATCCTTGATGCTTATTTGTTGTAGAATCTTAGAACATGTTCTGAGCTCAGACTTAATGAGGTACCTTCAACAGAAAGGCCTCTTCCATGCCAACCAACATGGATTCTGGAAACACAGACCATGTGAAGCCCAACTCGCACTTTTCTCACATACCATTCCAAAAAACTTTGGATCCAGGCAGGTAGATGCAGTATTTCTTGAGTTCCGAAAAGCATTTGACTCAGTAAGACACCTGTACTTATTGTCAAAAGTATGATCATATGGGATATTAAGCGTAATTTATGACTGGATGGAGGACTTTTTGGTGGGGAGGACACAGTATGGTATCATAGATGGAAAGTCATTGTCAGATGTAGATAACTTTGGGTGAGCCCCAGGGAACTGTGCTGGGACCTTCTATGTTCACATTGTACATTTATGAACTTGCAGACAACATTAATAGTAACTTCAGACTGTTTGCAGATGATACAGGTATCTATAATGAAGTACTGTCTGAAAGAAAAAGTCTTATAAATTTTCAAACAATGGAAACTACAGGTAGGAATATCAACAATATAGGAAAAGACAGACTGTTATTTACCATAAAGGAGACATGTCAAGTTGCTGACAGGCACAATTAAAAGACACTAACATAAACCTTTGGCCACAGCCTTCATCAATAAAAGAGAGACACACACCAGTCACATACATGAGGAAGCACACCTCATGCACACGTGACCGTCAACTCCAGCATTCCGGCCCAAGATGCTGGAGTTGGCAGTCGTGTTTGCATGACGTGTGTGTGTGTGTGTGTGTGTGTGTGTGTGTGTGTGTGTGTGTGTGTGTGTTTACTGATATAGGCTGTGGCCAAAAGCTTGTGTCTTTTAATTGTACCTGTCTGCAACTTGATGTGTCTTCTTTACAGTAAGTAGCAATCTATCTTTTCCTACATTGTTTATAAATATTCAGTCAGATACTGATAAGGTTTCAAAGCGGTGCAAAGATTGGCAACTTGCTTTAAATGCTCAAATGGGACTAACAGGGGATATTGAATGCATATGAAGAAGGGCAGCACAAAGGGTCACAGTTTTTTTTTATCCATGGGAGAGTGTCACAAAGATAATAAAAAAAAACTGAACTGGCAGACTCTTGAAGATAGATGTAAACTATTCTGAGGAAGTCCACTAACAAAGTTCCAAGAACAGGCTTTAAATGATGACTCTAGAAACATATCACTCACATAGGGATTGTGAGGATAAGACTACAAGAATTACAGCACACACGGAGACATTCAAATAATCATTCCACCCACACTCCATACATGAATGGAACAGGAAGAAATGCTAATAACTAGTACAATGGGATGTATCCTCTGCCATGTGTTTCATGGTAGTTTGCAGAGTATAGGTGCGGAAGTAGATGTAGATCTCAGGTGTTATGGTCAAGTTCCAGCAACTGTCTTTAACTTACTTAGCCTAAGATCTGATTCCTGACAACTGAAGGCTCTGCTCACTTTATTTGTTGTGTAGTTCAAAACCTCTCCTTTGTCTTTAACAAATATTAAATAAATTGGTAATAGGCTATAAAGCCTCAAGTAAATAATAAAAATAAATAAAATCATAAAAATTAATTTACAGTTTTAAAATAAATGCTAGGCATCTCCCCAGTGCAATGCCTAATTAACTTGAGGCCCACTGCATCCATAATGACCTCTGTGTGCCCTCAACACAATATACGACAGCCTCCTCCAGAGTCAGGAGAACAGATACACCTTAATTCTCTTCCTGCTTCTCCTCTATCCCACTCACTTCTGACAAATACGGTATATACAATTCACCTACATAGTGCAGAATGTGTGTCATTACAAAGTATCTGTTACTGAGAAACTTCATTCTTCTAGCCAACAGTAGTTCCCACACTAAAAAAAAAAGAAAAAAAATGAAATACTTGTCCATAGCTTAAAGTCTTTCAAAAATATTCCTTTACGTATATCTCTGCTGGAAGCATACTCCTCAGTGAACACCTTTCTCAAATCTTCATCCATGTATTCATTATAAGTTAAATATTCATCATACTTAGATTTATGACCAACATACACTTTAGTGATCTCAATTGGACACCTAAATTCTCTCTTAAAGGCTACACTGAACTAACCCAATGTATTAAAATTGTTCTGGTACTTGGAATCCCGTTCTAATTCTTCCCACAACTTTTGCAACTGTTTTTGGTTTTCTGCTATGACACCTACAGATTTAGATGTAAAACAGCAAGATTCTACTTTTTCTTGTACTTTCTGCTCCACTAATTCCTGTGGCCATTCCTCCAAACTATTCAATGTATTCTGAGCACTGAGTGTATCATTAAACTTTCTACCCTGCTCTAATACCTCTCTACCCATCCTCACGAATATGAAATTTGATCAGTTGATGTTTTAATCCACTGAGTACAATCTTTAAACCACTCATTTATTTATTTTTTCAGATTAGGTCACAACGTTTGTTTACTTCATTCTGTAAGTCAAATTTGAGATTATTGTTTCTAACCTAGAAATCTTGTCACCCTGTGTTTTGTTGTTAGAATTTAATTCTGTTTTAGTGGTTTTAATATCATTCATCAACTCTTCTAATTTAGAAAATAAGGCAGTTACATTCTCTTCCATGCTTTTTGTGACCACAGGCATTCAATATTAACCAAAAAAATATTTAGTTCTTAAAAAATATTTAAATAATGTCACATTGCATCTATTACTCTACAACAATTTAATACTTTGGGTGTTTAAATACAACAAAGCACACAAAATATCAGTTCTGGGTCATGAACAGCTCACTGGATGTGAAAAAAGTTCACTAAACTGTGATATTGGTGATTAGGATACAGGTAGCCAATGTGGCATGTTGATGAGTTGTGATACAGATGGTGCATTGAGAGGAGCTGTTGTCATGTCGAGTCACGTCGATCGTCAGCTGCTTTAGTGGCACTGTGGACTGTTGAGTCTGTTGTAATCCTCCAATCCAAGACAGGAGATATTTGCAGTCAAACAATGATCTCTTATTGTAATTCCATGTCTAATTTGTATTGAACACAATAGTATCTGCCACTGTTGTCCGAGTTGCTATCAACAGGAAAGTAGCCTCTAATCTTGAACTTCCCTTTTTTGTTCAGTTTTCTTACATTCTTCTTTTAGATGATATCTGATGTTATTTTTACTGTTTACTGTCGAAGATCAAGATATTATACTACAACTCAGTACAGCCGATAGATACACAAAACAGAACAGAAAATTTACGTTCCTAGCTTTCGGAACTTTGTTCCTTCATCAGGGAGGAGAGGGGAGGGGGCCAGGGGGGAGGGGGAGGGAAGAAGGGAAAGTGGATTCAGTTACTCACAACCCAGGTTATGAAGCAACAGGGAAAGGTAAACAGGGAGGGTAGCAAGGATGGAGGCATGGTTGTCAGAGGGAAGCCAAAGATATTCTACTGTAAGTACTGTGCCAGCTTCAAACCAAAGAGGATGCATACAGAAGTAAAGAGGTATGTAGTATAAAGAAAAGATAAACACTACTAAGTAGGATGAAAAGATGCATGAATGGCTAAAGAGGAAAGGGAAAGAGGAGAAGACTGAAGAGTAAATGGGAGTGAGGTTGGTTAACGTAGGTTCAGTCCAGGAGGATGGCGGGATGAAAGGATGTGTTGGAGTGCAAGTTCCCATCTCTGCAGTTCCGAGGGACTGGTGTTGGATGGGAGAAGCCAAATGGCACGTACAGTGTAGCAGGTTCATAGGTCCCTAGAATTATGCTGGAGGGCATGCTCTGCTACTGGGTATTGGACATCTCCTAGGCGGACAGTTTGTCTGTGTCCGTTCATGCTCTCAGCCAGTTTACTTGTTATCATACCAATGTAAAAAGCTGTGCAGTGCAGGCAAGTCAGCTGATAAATGACATGTGTTGTTTCACATGTGGCCCTGCCTTGAATTGTGTATATTTTACCGGCAGCGGGGCTGGAGTAGGTGATTGTGGGGGGATGTATGGGGCAGGTTTTGAAACGGGGTTGGTTACAGGGGTAGGAACTGGTGGGTAGAGAAGGTAGTCTGGGAATATTGTAGGGTTTAACAAGGATGTTACGGAGGTTGGGGGGGGGGGGGGGGGGGGGGGGGCGACGAAAGGCAACTCTGGGTGGTGTTGGGAGAATTTTGTCAAGGGATGATCTCATTTCAGGGCTTGACTTGAGAAAGTCATATCCCTGGCGGAGGAATTTGTTGATGTATTCGAGGCCAGGATAATATTGGGTGACAAGGGGGATGCTTCTCTGTGGTCTGGGGCTAGGAACATTGTTGTTGGACGGGGTGGAATGTATTGCTCGGGAGATCTGTTTGTGGACAAAGTCTGCAGGATAGTTGCGGGAGAGGAAAGCACTGGTCAGGTTATTGATGTAATTGTTGAGCGATTCGTCACTGGAGCAGATATATTTGCCACGAATACCTAGGCTGTAGGAAAGGGAGCATTTGATGGGGAATGGATGGCAGCTATCAAAGTGAAGGTACTGTTGTTTGTTTGTGGGTTTGATATGGACAGAGGTGTGGATGTGAGCTTCAACAAGATGAAGGTCAACATCCAGGAAGGTGGCTTGGGTTTAGGAGAAGGACCAGGTGAAATTCAAATTCGAAAAGGAGTTGAGGTTATTGAGGCAATTGGGGTTGGGTTGTTTTGGGGAAGGAGACCAGACAGCGAGGTCATCAGTTTCATCGGATTAGGGAAGGACGGGGAAGGAAGATGGCCATGCCCTTTGAAAGGAGCCATCCCAGCATTTGCCTAGAGCAATTTAGGGAAATCACGGAAAACCTAAATCAGGATAGCTCGATGTAGGATTGAACCGTCATCCTCCCGAATGCGAGTCCAGTGTTTAACCACTGCGCCACCTCGCTCGGTATGGAGGAAATTAAGGAATGTTTCTTCACCATGAGTCCAGACCACAAAGATGTCATCTATAAACCTATACCAGGCTGCGGGAGCAGCTGTTGGGTCTTCAGGAAAGCCTCCTCCATGTGGCCCATGAAGAAGTTGGCATAGGGCGGAACCATCCTGGTTTCCATGGCCGTTCCCCTGATTTGTTTGTAGGTCTGGCCTTCAAAAGTGAAGTAATTATGGGTGAGGATGAAGTTGGTAAGTGTGATAAGGAACGAGGTTTTTGGAAGATCTTTGGGTGGGCATGAAATTACCCCTAAAGGACTTACCTTAAAGGTTCCCATCTCCTTCCACCAGTCTCTCCTGGACTTCCAGAACCTTCAATCCTTAGCCCTTACCCAACTTGTCCTGAATCTCTACACTACTTCGTGTAACCACCAATCCCAACAGCTCCCATCTCTTTTCAAAGTCCTCTACCTCTCAAACCCCTGCTTGGAGAACACACTCAGGAGCATCATCCTAGAAGCCAGCTGTAAACTTGAGTTCCATGCCATACACCACCTGAAAAAACTACCCACAGTGCTAGTGCAACACCTAAGAATGGGGTTTCTCTCCCTATCCCTCACAAACACCAACCACAACAGAACCTTCAACAAACCCCCCTCATAGCCAACAAACCTAGCCTAGCCACCCTATTCAATCTCCCAATCCCAGCACATACCCACCACAGACCAAATCTCAACTATAACCACAGTCAAATGCCACATATCACCAGTCCCAATTCAGTGCTAAACCTCTCATCCAGATCCCTCTCTCCTCCAGAGACATCTGTTCTATCAAAAGGCTTAACCTTTAGCCCCACGCCTAAATTCAACCACACTGCCCTGGTTAAAGATCTCCTCTCATTCACCTGGAACCTCAACTGGAAATATCACTTCACTACCCAAACACAGCCCCCAAATATTAGTCCCAGTGTTGAGCCCTGTCTAGAACAGTTCCGACCGCCTTCTCAAAGGGATCCTCCTCCCCTCTCCCAAAACCATCCCTTGCAGACATTTCAGGAATTCCTCACATCCAGTGTTGCTTCCCAGTCCTTCTTGAAGAACATTCCGACAACCCCCAACATCACCCCAGCTGAATCTCGTGCCATTAAGGAGCTGAAAATAGACCGCTCTATTGTCATCCACCCGGCAGATAAAGGCTCCACAACTGTCGTACTTGACCGTGTGGAATATGTGGCAGAAGGACTGCGTCAACTCTCCGACACCTCAACCTACAAAGCTGTTACCCAGGATCCCATTCCCTCCATCCAGACTGAGCTGCAGAAAATCCTAAAAATCCAAGGTCCCTTACAAGGCCTCACAACGGCTTCCATAGACTTACTCACTCCACCTGAGCCACGTACCCCTACCTTCTACTTATTACCCAAAATCCACAAAGAGAACCATCCTGGCCGTCCCATTGTGGCAGGCTTCAAAGCCCCAACAGAACATATGTCAGTTCTGGTAGACCAACACCTCCAACCTATCACCTGCAGACTCCCATACTTCATCAAAGACACAAACCACTTCCTCGAATGCCTCAAATCCATTCCCACTCCTCTCCCACCTGAAACCTTTCTTGTCACCATAGATGCTACATCCCTTTACACAAACATCCCACATATTCATGGTCTCTCTGCCCTTGAACACTACCTCTCCCAATTCCCACCCAAAGATCTTCCAAAAACCTTGTTCCTTATCACTCTTACCAACTTCATCCTCACCCATAATTACTTCACTTTTGAAGGCCAGACCTACAAACAAATCAGGGGAATGGCCATGGGAACCAGGATGGCTCCATCCTATGCCAACCTCTTCATGGGCCACATGGAGGAGGCATTCCTGAAGACCAAACAGCTGCTTCCCCTGGCTTGATATAGGTTTATAGATGACATCTTTGTGATCTGGACTCATGGTGAAGAAACATCCTTAATTTCCTCCATAACGTCAACTCCTTTTCGAAGCTGAATTTCACTTGGTCCTTCTCCTAAACACAAGCCACCTTCCTGGATATTGACCTTCATCTTGTTGAAGCTCATATCCACACCTCTGTCCATATCAAACCCACAAACAAACAACAGTACCTTCACTTTGATAGCTGCCATCCATTCCCCATCAAATGCTCCCTTTCCTACAGCCTAGGTATTCGTGGCAAATATATCTGCTCCAGTGATGAATCCCTCAACAATTACACCAATAACCTGACCAGTGCTTTCCTCTCCCGCAACTATCCTGCAGACTTTGTCCACAAACAGATCTCCCGAGCAATACATTCCACCCCGTCCAACAATGATGTTCCTAACCCCAGGCCACACATAAGCATCCTTCTTGTCACCCAATATTATCCTGGCCTCGAATACATCAACAAATTCCTCCGCTAGGGATATGACTTTCTCAAGTCAAGCCCTGAAATGAGATCATCCCTTGACAAAATTCTCCCCACACCACCCAGAGTTGCCTTTCGTCGCCCCCCAACCTCCGTAACATCCTCCCTAAGAAGATACCAAAGATAATCAAACAAAAGATATAACACACAATATAATGCGTGACTTCTTGGTTGTTGACTATTGCACATGCCACATTAGCGACCCCCCCCCCCCCCCTGCTTCCCCTCTCCCCATTTTGGAGAGCTATGCTCGAACAAATGAGACACTGTCACTCTGGTTCCTGGTCCACCACGGACGTCAGGGTAGATGCATTTGATACATCTGCTGGAACAGGCCTGAGGGGCTGGAGGGGGAGGGATATCCAGCATGAGAAGCTGCAGAACATTGGCCAGAGTATCCACACACCAGGGGTGGGGGGAGTGTGGTTACTTGGTAAATGCTAGTTTTAGGCAGTCAACTGAGACTGTGAATTGTTTTCCATTTTTCTCAACTATGAAGGTCTTGGTGTTGTGGGAAATCACAGTGAATGGTCTTAAATAAATAGCAGCTGATGGCCACCTGATAGTGTCATCCTTGATCCAAATCTGTTGGCACTGAAGTGGTCTTTGGGGAAAAAGAATGGTAGAGAACCATGACGGAATGTGGGAGGAGGGTGTAGTAAGTGCATTGCAACCTGCAGCTGATGCAGTAATTAGAGGTACTCACCTGTTCCCCAGTATCTCAAAAGGGATGAAGCAAAAAATTCACCGGGCACCTCCAATGCTTCACCATAGACTATATGAGCTGAAGAACACCTAATATCATCCTTTAAAATGCTATATAGTCCTAACAAAACCATAGGCAAGGCAACTGTCCATGCCCCACCATTGCATGCCAAGGCACCCTACAGAGTTCGGTACATACCTTCTACCATCTCATTGCTACAGGGTGGTAGCTCATAGTTTGTAGGTGTTTGCAACCTGTAATATGTAGCAATTCATTAAATAATGGGGAATAAAATTAACAGGCTCTGTCAGATGTAATGGTGCGGGGATACCGAACTGAGCAAATCATGTGCAGATGATAGCTTGAGCAACGGAGCAAGCAGAAACATCAGACATTGGGAATGCCTCCAGCCACCTTGTAAACCTATAAATTATGGTGGTGACATAAAAGCAAGGAAAGGGTCCCACGATGTCAACATGAATGTGAGGAAAAAGGCCTTTAGAGGTGATGAATGCATCCACAGGAGAGGTCATGTGGTGACCAATCTTGTTTTTCTGACATAGTATGCAATTATGTGCCCAGAGCTGACAAACTTTCCACATTTCCAACCACACCATTTTAGAAGCCACAGACTTAGCAAATGTTTAATACCAGAATGTGACAAGACATGCAAAACATCAAAGAATGTGTGCCACCAACAAAATGGAAAAAACAGGTGTAAAACATTCTGTGAAGTGTCACACCATAGGAGGGATTGGGAATCCTGGCACATATCTAAGATTGAGACTACTGGATGCAGGATCAAGCTGATGCTGCTGTAAAAATGCATCAGAATCTTGGTTTTTTGTGATATCTGTCCAATGAAAAAATGAAATGATCGTATGGCATTGTTGGCCGGGTAGGCCCCATGCAGGGAAGTTGGGCTGCCGTATTGCAAGTCCTTTTAAGTTGACGCCACTTCGGCGACTTGCGAGTCAATGATGATGAAATCCAATCAATACATGTCATAGATGTACAATTGTGATGTAAGCAGTCTGAAACAATGTTGTCAGACCCAGAGATGTGGCTGACACCAGCAGAATATTGGGCAATAAATTTCACATAAAGGATAAGTTAAGAGTTTGTGGTATGTGTAAATTTTGAACCCCACACCTCCCAGATACTGTCAAAATCATTTGATAGATATATAGCAAGGAGCTCTCTGTCAAATGCACCTGCAGCTGACTGGCTTTCATCAACAAAAGTGCTACCTGTGCACCAGAAATAGGGTGGACCTATTAGACAGCATTTGCTAAAAACAATTTCATTGGACTTGAAAGCCTCATGGCCAGACCCATAGGGAGGCTTTTCTGACACTGTAGTGTGTTCGCCCTTTAGCAGGTCATTGATAGGTACTATAATCTCTGCAAACTTCAGCAGGTGTCACTACTAATAACTGTCCATACTTATAAATTTGCATAACTTTTTGAATGTGATGGGAAGGGGCATCTGCAAAATATCTGAGATCCTCTGAGGAGTAGGAGAAATGCCATCTCTTCATACAAGGTAACCCAAGAATCATACTTTGTCCATAGCAAATACACACTTGTCCTTGTTAATTTTGATTCTGTATGCATCAAGATGAAAGAAAACCAATTTCAAATGGGAAATGTGGCCACTCATATCATCAGCAAAAACCAACATATCATCCCCATAGCAAAAATGTGGCTTCAAACTTTCAGAACCTCATCCATAAAATGCTGCCATACGCAAGCAGTTTTACCAAGGAATAGCATGAAATGCATCGTGACAATGGTTTTGTTCTTGTCTCTCTCTGTCATTGGAATTTGTGCAAAACCCATAGTGCAGTCTATGATGTTGAACACAGAGGCACCTCCTAAACTGCTTGGCATCGGGTACTAGTCTAGCATAGTGCAGGAGTTCATCCTCCTATAGTCACTGCAGAAACGCCATTTTGAGAACCATCTGTAATGGGGTGGCCCTGGTACTATTAGAGTAAGACACTGTTCTGCTTCAAAAGTGGCTTTAGCCACCCTCAACTTCTCCAGAGGTAGCCAGTGTGGGCGGAAAGTGACAGACTGTCCCAGTGTTGCGTGAATGTGGTGGATGGTGGAATGTTGCCGCAGGCTCTGTGCTGATAGCAGATCCATAATCGCAGGGAAAATTTGTAGTAACTGCTGCGCAATGAAATTGGCTGGTTGGATAGTGTCAATGGGCACTGTCATTAAACCTGGTAATGCTGCTTGTGCCTCATATGGAGCCTTCTCCATGTCAGCAATGTACTTCATCATTGCTTTCAGTTAGGCTTCTTACAGATTCTTCTTTGAGGAAAAGTTCATTGAGATGAGTAATCTCCTGCTGTACTGAAGTGCACTGCTGTTGAAGTGAAGCCTGCTCCATACAGTCATGTGGAAGATGAAACACAGTCTTCTTGCACGTGTGTGCTCCGCAGTGCGGCATGCATGGAATAGGCCGAAGTTACCATGACATTGGAGACATGGAGACCTAGAAATCTTCATGCCTTCAATCCAGCAGAACGGCATTTGGTGTCTGATGCAGATGGGAGTGTGGCTACAGCTGGAGTCTGCACAAGAAGATGATTAGGAGGTCTGTATATAGGGAAAAAAAACTGAAGAAAATCGGCACTCAATGTTGGGTCAGACACGTTGCCCACAAAGAAATGCCATAAAGGTGAGAAATCATCCTGTGGATTCAATGTCACATACCTCCAGCCATATGTCTGAATTGACGATTGATCGGCAGCCATTACTATAGAGATGCCACAAAACGAGGCTTGTCCTTCACTTCCTGCAGAACAACACTTGTTTCTAAGCCTGTGTCAACCAAAAATTCCATACCAGAAATCTTATCCAGGGTGAATAATTGTAAAGATTCACACTTAGCAGAAATTGTGACATTGTGCATTTGAGGTAGGTGCTTACTAGTTATAGAATGGATACATATGCCCATACACATCCATTGTTCTCATTTGGGTACCCACACAGTTGTGAACATCATCTAGCATTATGCGTGAAGTGTCCATGGAACCAAAACCACTTGAATTTGCATGGCAGCTGCTCATCAGCACAACATATGCTCTTTGTGCTGCCATCTTCCAGTCTGGCATTGAGACTTGCCTGTTCAGTGAGGATTCATTCCACAGGTGGCTCTGGTGTTGCTCAGCTGAGGGCCCAATGCTCAAAACATAACTTGGAATGCCAGATGCATACAGTTCAGGGCTGGGGGTCCATAACTTCATCAATTGCTGTGCATGAATTAACCATTTCATCACATGCAAGTGTCACAGAGACTGCCATTAAAGCCAATTCATCCACAGTTATGTCAGGAAATGCAGACAAAACTCCCAAACAGCCCGTGGGAGGTAACACAACCAAAATAATTTCATTGACTCTTCTGAAAGAAGTTCCAAACCTGCCAAAGTACAAAGTGAATATAGTAGTTGGAAGGATGATTCACCAGTTCCAAAATTACTGTTCACAATCTTTTGCAAATGAGATTCTGGCAACACAAGAAACACTGCAAAACAGTTTCTCTGAACACTACAAGAAAACAATGAGGCAGAAAATCTTCTGTTCTGGCATACACCTTCACCAGCATACCAGTCAGCATTAGGAAACATTGTATAGCAGGTGTTGAACTAGGTACACCTCTGACAAGAGAAGACCAAGATATGCCCCCAGGCTGTTGTTGTTGTGGTCTTCAGTCCTAAGACTGGTTTGATGCAGCTCTCCATGCTACTCTATCCTGTGCAAACTTCTTCATCTCCCAGTACCTACTGCAACCTATATCCTTCTGTATCTGTTTAGTGCATTCATCTCTTGGTCTCCCTCTACAATTTTTACCCTCCACACTGCCCTCCAATAATAAATTGGTGATCCCTTGATGCCTCAGAACATGTCCTACCAACCGATCCCTTCTTCCAGTCAAGTTGTGCCACAAACTTCTCTTCTCCCCAATCCTATTCAATACCTCCTCATTAGTTATATGATCTACCCATCTAATCTTCAGCATTCTTCTGTAGCACCACATTTCGAAAGCTTCTATTCTCTTCTCATCCAAACTAGTTATTGTCCATGTTTCACTTCCATACATGGCCACACTCCATACAAATACTTTCAAAAACGACTTCCTGACACTTAAATCTATACTCGATGTTAACAAATTTCTCTTCTTCAGAAACGCTTTCCTTGCCATTGCCAGTCTACATTTTATATCCTTTCTACTTCGACCATCATCAGTTATTTTGCTCCCCAAATAGCAAAACTCCTTTACTACTTTAAGTGTCTCATTTCCTAATCTAATTCCCTCAGCATCACCCGACTTAATTCAACTACATTCCATTATCCTCACATTGCTTTTGTTGATGTTCATCTTATATCCTCCTTTCAAGACACTGTCCATTCTGTTCATCTGCTCTTCTAGGTCCTTTGCTGTCTCTCACAGAATTACAATGTCATTGGCGAACCTCAAAGTTTTTATTTCTTCTCCACGGATTTTAATATCTACTCCGAATTTTTCTTTTGTTTCCTTCACTGCTTGCTGCCCCCCAGGCTATGCACCAATAATGCCCCTGGGCAGTGTGCATATAGGCCAAAACTGCCAGCTGAGCAATCTCTCACTCAGTACCTTAGTATGTTGCACTGCGACTCAGTTTGCATTGTGCCTCAATACATTGCACTGTGCTCTAGTCTTCCACAATGGTAGTCGTCGCCTCACACCTCAGCTAGCTAAGTGGGAATGGTAGTCATTGTATATAGTTGTGATAAGGACATGGACAAAATTCAAGAATTATCTACTGTACAGCAATAGCTTTCTGCACATGCTGCATTAGCTGCCCAATCAGCCAAACAACTGATTCAACAAGAGCCCCCAAACAACATGCCACCGTTTCAGCACTTTGATGAAAAAGAAGAGGAATAGCTCTAATATCTCAACCAGTTCCATGCCGATTGTCAAGTCCATTTAATTCAAAGTACTGTGAAATCTCATTATTTCCTGTCTGTCATGGGAATCCCTGTGTTTCACTTAATTCAGAAACTCTTCGCTACATTGTCTCCCGACACTCTCTCCTATGATGAAGTAGTAGGTGCATTAAGTCAGTATTACAAACAGCAGATTCAGGTTGAGGCAGCCAGATCTCAGCTGTTTCACATTAAGAAGAAGCTGGAACAGATGTACTGTCAGTGGTACACCGACTTACAGGGTTTCACTAGGAAGTGTAAATTGAAGTGTAGTTGTGGCAACTTTTATACTGACATGATGATCTGTGATGTGATTCCATACAGTGTCCCTGATAGTAGAATTAGAGAACAGATCCTCAGGCACTCAGATCCTTCATCTCATCAAGTGGTGCAAATATTGGAACAATTCTATTCTGGTGCCATAGCCACCGATAAATCTGTTCAGGTCCTGATTTGTCGGGTCGAGTCACCTCTTGCCCGCAACCGCCCCAATCAGCCACCACAATGAGCTCACAACAGATGCACAGACAGCCTAGTAAACAAGCAGCCAGACCTGTAAATCTACTGAAGTCTTCCCCTCACGGTTTTGATCACCGTAAGCGGCAAGGTTGCCTGTCGTTCAATGTAACATGTTTCTCATGTTGAAACAAAGGCCACGTTCAGGCAGTTTGCTTGCAATGGCAAATAAATGCCAATTCTGGCTACTTTCACACCAACAGGCCTCATGCACATTCTGTGACTATGTTTTCAAAACTGACTACAGATTCTACCAGTAATTCAAGTAAGGTTGTGCCCTCATCTCGCCTCAGTCAGTGTGACACCATTCTAACAAACATTTTTAACACTACAAATTGCTGGCCGTCTTGTTGACTTTCAATTGGACACAGGTACTTCTGTAACTTTGCTTAATCATGCCATGTATGAACAGTTAGGCTCGTCACGCCTGTCAAAATCTAGCATGCAATGGACAGGAAATCCCAGTACTTAGACACTGTAGTTTGCCTGCCACTTAGAAATCTCACACTGGGACAGGGAAATTTACTACATTGCAATCAAGAAACACTGAAAATATTTTTAGCTTAGATTCTTTCGACTTGTTTACCCTTAGTGTCAAAGACAATATACTGCTTTTAATCCGAATGACAGTGCAGCTAATTTACTTAAGGAATTTCCTGAGCTCTTTTTCTGATGGATCTAGACCTGGTGTCGCCATCATCACCCCAGGAGATGCACTCAGGATTGGATGTGTGTCTTGAGCAGTGATTGTTAAAAGAGAATATTGATTGTTCAGTACAATGACCAGCATGAAACCCAAAGTGCCATTTGCTGAGAATACTGTGGAAGTTGTGATTATCAACAAATGATCTGTACATGAGTTTTTCAAAAATTTTTGAAGATTTGGTTAAAAGAGAGATTGGGTAATAGTTTGTCACTCTACTTTTATCAAATTTTTAATGAAATCTATGAATATAGCTTTTTTAAACTATCAGGGGCAATTCCTTCTTGCAGAGATGTATTGAATATGTTGCTTAACCCTGGACTTGTATATTTACAACAATATTTCAGTATTTTGCTAGAAATATTGATCATATATAAAAATGTATTATACTTTTTATTTATATCTGTTTCATTGACAACTGGACTCCAGGCTGTCTCTTGCAAGCTGAAGTTTAAATTTTTAAGGGTCTCATCATCCATTGTCCTAAAAAATTTCTAGGAATGCAGAGAACTGTTACACAGATTGATGTCAGTGAGTGTATGCAATTGACCATCATGGTCAGAAAGGCCATTAATAACTGGACATACACTGATGCTGTTCACTCTTGACACTCTATAAATATATTATCAATCAGGCTTTGACAGTTCTTACCAACCCTGTTGAGAGGGGCAGCAGCCTTTTCAGTTGTTGCAGGGGCAACAGTCTGGATGATTGATTGATCTGGCCTTGTAACACTAACCAAAACGGCCTTGCTGTTCTGGTACTGCAAACGGTTGAAAGCAAGGGGAAACTACAGCCGCAATTTTTCCTAAGGGCATGCAGCTTTACTGTATGATTAAATGATGATGGTGTCCTCTTCGGTAAAATATTCTAGAGGTAAAATAGTCCCCCATTCGGATCTCCAGGCAGGGACTACCCAAGAGGACGTCGTTACCCAGAGAAAGAAAACGCGTTCTACGGATCGGGGCGTGGAATGTCAGATCCCTTAATCGGGCAGGTAGGTTAGAAAATTTAAAAAGGGAAATGGATAGGTTAAAGTTAGATATAGTGGGAATTAGTGAAGTTCGGTGGCAGGAGGAAAAAGACTTTTGGTCACGTGAATACAGGGTTATAAATACAAAATCAAATAGGGGTAATGCAGGAGTAGGTTTAATAATGAATAAAAAAATAGGAGTGCGGGTAAGCTACTACCAACAGCATAATAAACGCATTATTGTGGCCAAGATAGACACAAAGCCCATGCCTACTACAGTAGTGCAAGTTTATATGCCAACTAGCTCCGCAGATGACGAAGAAATTGATGAAATGTATGATGAGATAAAAGAAATTATTCAGGCAGTGAAGGGAGATGAAAATTTAATAGTCATGGGTGACTGGAATTCGACAGTAGGAAAAGGGAGAGAAGGAAACATAGTAGGTGAATATGGATTGAGGCTAAGAAATGAAAGAGGAAGGCGCCTGGTAGAATTTTACACAGAGCATAATTTAATCATAGCTAACACTTTGTCCAAGAATCATGAAAGAAAGTTGTATACATGGAAGAACCCTGGAGATACTAGAAGGTTTCAGATAGATTATATAATGGTAAGACAGAGATTTAGGAACCAGGTTTTAAATTGTAAGACATTTTCAGGAGCAGATGTGGACTCTGACCACAATCTATTGGTTATGAACTATTGATTAAAACTGAAGAAACTGCAAAAAAGTGGGAATTTAAGGAGATGAGACCTGGATAACCTGAAAGAACCAGAGGTTGTACAGAGTTTCAGGGAGAGCATAAGGGAACAATTGACAGGAATGGTGGAAAGAAATACAGTAAAAGAAGAATGTGTAGTTTTGAGGGATGAAATAGTGAAGGCAGCAGAGGATCAAGTAGATAAAAAGATGAGGGCTAGTAGAAATCCTTGGGTAACAGAAGAGATAATGAATTTAATTGACGAAAGGGGAAAATACAAAAATGCAGTAAATGAAGCAGGCAAAAAGGAATACAAACATCTCAAAAATGGGATCAACAGGAAGTGCAAAATTGCTAAGCAGGGATGGCTAGAGGACAAATGTAAGGATGTAGAGGCTTATCTCACTAGGGGTAAGATGGATACTGCCTACAGGAAAATTGAAGAGAGTTTTGGAGAAAAGAGAACCACTTGTATGAATATCAAGAGTTCAGATGGAAACCCAGTTCTAAGCAAAGAAGGGGAAGCAGAAAGGTGGAAGGAGTATATAGAGGGTCTATACAGGGGCGATGGACTTGAGGACAATATTATGGAAATGGAAGAGGATGTAGATGAAGATGAAATGGTAGATATGATACTGCGTGAGGAGTTTGACAGAGCACTGAAAGACCTGAGTTGAAACAAGGCCCCAGGAGTAGACAACATTACATTAGAACTACTGACAGCCTTGGGAGAGCCAGTCCTGACAAAACTGTACCATCTGGTGAGCAAGATGTATGAGACAGGTGAAATTCCCTCAGACTTCAAGAAGAAAATAATAATTCCAATCCCAAAGAAAGCAGGTTATGACAGATGTGAAAATTACTGAACTATCAGTTTAATAAGTCACACCTGCAAAATACTAATGTAAATTCTTTACAGACAAATTGAAAAACTGGTAGAAGCCAACCTTGGGGAAGATCAGTTTGGATTCCATAGAAATGTTGGAACACTTGGGGCAATTCTGACCTTACAACTTATCTTACAAGAAAGATTAAGGAAAGGCAAACCTACGTTTCTAGCATTTGTAGACTTAGAGAAAGCTTTTAACAATGTTGACTGGAATACTCTCTTTCAAATTCTGAAGGTGGCAGGGGTAAAATACAGGGAGCGAATGGCTATTCACAACTTGTACAGAAAGCAAATGGCAGTTATAAGAGTCGAGGGGCATGAAAGGGAAGCAGTGGTTGGGAAGGGAGTGAGACAGGGTTGTAGCCTGTCCCCAAAGTTATTCAATCTGTATATTGAGCAAGCAGTAAAGGAAACAAAAGAAAAGTCCGGAGTAGGTATTAAAATCCGTGGAGAAGAAATAAAAACTTTCGAGGTTTGCCGATGACATCGTAATTCTGTCAGAGACAGCAAAGGACTTGGAAGAGCAATTGAACGGAATGGACAGTGTCTTAAAAGGAGGTTATAAGATGAACATCAACAAAAGCAAAACGAGAATAATGGAATGTAGTCAAATTAAGTCAGGTGATGCTGAGGGAATTAGATTAGGAAATGAGACACATCAAGTAGTAAAGGAGTTTTGCTATTTGGGGAGCAAAATAACTGATGATGGTCAAAGTAGAGAGGATATAAAATGTAGACTGGCAATGGCAAGGAAAGTGTTTCTGAAGAAGAGAAATTTGTTAACATCGAGTATAGATTTAAGTGTCAGGAAGTCATTTCTGAAAGTATTTGTATGGAGTGTAGCCATGTATGGAAATGAAACATGGACAATAAATAGTTTGGACAAGAAGAGAATAGAAACTTTCAAAATGTGGTGCTGCAGAAGAATGCTGAAGAATAGATGGGTAGATCACATAATTAATGAGGAGGTATTGAATAGAATTGGGGAGAAGAGGAGTTTGTGCACAGCTTGACTAGAAGAAGGGATTGGTTGGTAGGACATGTTCTGAGGCATCAAGGGATCACCAGTTTAGCATTGGAGGGCAGCTTGGAGGGTAAAAATCATAGAGAGATACCAAGAGATGAATTCACTAAACAGATTCAGAAAGATGTAGGCTGCAGTAGGTACTGGGAGATGAAGAAGCTTGCACAGGATATAGTAGCATGGAAAGCTGCATCAAACCAGTCTCAGGACTGAAGACCGCAACAACAACAGCAACCCTAAAATCCACTGCCATCATCAGGTTGAAGATACAAATAAATGTTCTAAATTTACTTTACTGTTGCTCTCATTTAGAATATTTACATTAAAATCACCTGCAAGTATTAAATTATTGGCCTTGGAGGGCAGTTGGGATAAATGAGAATCTAAGTGGCTCAGGAACACATCAGATTCCCTGTAGGAGCTCTTTGAAGTGTGAACAGTACAACTGTCAAGTCATTTACAGTAACCCATCTCCACATATTTCAATATGTTGTCCTATAAAGTGACTTCTTAATCTAATTTTCTGTACGATATGTTACTTTTTAAATAAATTACCATGCCACCTTTCTCCAAGATAGTTCCAGAGTAACATATTGCTAGACAATAACCATATCTCTCATATGATGTTTACCAAAACATAATACATCAGCAGCTTTTACTGCTTGTGGATCCCCTAAGATAACAGAAATTTCATTTACTTTACTTAGAAGTCCTCTTATATTTTATTATTAAATTAACAGGAGAAATTTAACCAAGAAGAATATTTAAATTTAATGATGAAATAACCTCCATAATTATGGACTGAGTATGAGAAGTTCCATTTCTGGTCAGATAGCCAATAGTATTTTGTTAATTACCTCAAAAACAAGTTTTTTCTTGAAAATTGCAGATTGGCAGAAAAAAATAGTATATTGCTTCCAGTAGATTGATGAAACATTGTGGTTAATTAATGGTAATGATGTAAATATCAATACAATTGTCACAAAGTTTAACGGTTAACGCGAAAAAATCAAATTTACTTGTGAAGTAGAAATTAATGGTTCTATAAACATTTAAGAGTGAAAATGGGTAGAATGTTCTTAAATTTTCCATAAAAATGTTTGAACTGGCAGTGTTGTAGACCTCCATTCATACCATCCAAGTCAGCATTAAAAAAACCTTTTTTAATTTTGCTATTAATTGATTATTTAAGATTCACGGGTTGAGCAGAAAATACAGCTAGATACCATTAAATACATTGCAAAAGTGAATAACTATTCATTGTATCATGTGAGTAATATTTACAATGAACTGCAATTAAAATTCAGCAAGAAGGACACCTGTCATGAGTAATAAATTAAAAGGCAGTAGAAAGAAATACATTTGTTTCCCTTGTTACAGTGAAATTAGTGTGAGAATGGCACAAGTTTTAAGAAGCATAAAATTATAGTTTCATTTTCTAATATGTTTCACATCAGGGTCAGTGGATTGTTCCACAAAGTCACTTTGTCATTTGTTTAATGTGAAACTGTTATGTTACTATAATTGTTGTTTGTGTTTTATATTTTAATACAAAATGTGTTTCAATTGATAGTCTTACATAGATTTCATTGGTATAGAGGACATTGTTCACTCTCTATGACATGTACTGTGGCTGGTTGTATAGGTCTGTAAACTGCTGCCTCAGTTTGAATTAAGCTATGTATGTGCTAAGTTCGTGTAATAATAAATGCATTTACAAGTATGTTAAATCTACGTGACTCATTACATACAGTATGTTACTCGCTATAGAGTCTCCAGTTCTGTATAACAGCAATATACAAGATCTGTTCAAAAAATACCAGAAGATTCGTAATTTGGTGCCAATGGTGTGTTGGAGCAAAATGCGGTTGATATCACTACACACGCCTGTATTTAATGTGTAACTGCCAGAGGTTTCATTGTTGTATGTCTGTTAGTTATTGTTCAGTGCTGTATGGAATAGAACATTGTGTTGCACAGTTTGCGAATTTTGAGATGGCAGAGTTAGAGGAGAAACACATTGTGACAAAGCAAGCTGAGATATTTTTACTCCCCCACTTGTTTTTCCAACTGCCTCCTTAAAATTCATTTTTTTTACTTTTAACTAATTATCATTAACATACATGAGTATAATCTACATTTTTATAAAAGAGAAAGGTTGGCGCTTAGTTTTAAAGAATATAACACCAGATCTAATTTTGTGCTTAGTTTTATATATGTAATTGATTTTCTAATTTATTTCAACTATTTCTATTTAAGGGGCTCCGGAACGCCCTATACTTGCAATGTTAAAATAACGCTTATAAATTACATCTTTCCTCACAAAGTATTTGAGGTAGGAAGTTGAACTTTTTACAGATTATTTATTGGAATATGGGCTACAACTTAACACAGGGATTTTACAAAATTTTAGTTTAGTTATTAAAGATGATTTTTTTTTCAATTGTAATGAAAATTCACAACATTTTTTTTGCAATTTTTTATTTATATATTCAAAAATATACAGTTTTTTGGAAAAAGGCTGTGTTAAATTATGCAGAAGGTACTGTGTAACATTTACTGAAAGTTTGAAACAAATATGTTTGGAAGATCCTTAGAAAACATGTAATTAGTATGAGAAAATAAAAGTTTTGGGAATCAAGTGACAAAGATTGGATTAACTTTTTAGTGCATTCCAGGTCCATAGGATGGATTATGTTCATCCTCTGCGAACTCCTCCTCCAGCTTCCTCTTGTTCCTCCTCCTGTTTACTCTTGCTTGTATTTCTAGACTCTTTACAGCCCTGTCTGCAGCCCGAAGGCGTTCCTTGTCTAAAGCAAGCATCGCTAGTACCATGTTAGAACCTATCTTCATTCCCATATTTCTAAATACCTTGCACCTTACAATATTGCCATCATTGAAAGTCGCAACAGCATCATACACACCAAAGTGAAGTGTTTCTGTTCCAACAAATACAGTCTTGGGGATTCTCGACCATATAACACTATTTACACTTTCATTGGGGTTTTGAGTTTTTCTGTGAATACACTTTTTCAACAGTTCAGGTGCTGCTAAGTCTCTGAAAATAGGTTTTATCACCTCCATTATTGCATGAGGCAGACGACGCTTATGAGTGTACACTTCACCAGTTAGCAATCCTTTGTTATATTTACACCAACTTTCTTCTTCTTTGGGACACAAGCTATGTTGGCGATTTTCATCGGTTGAAGAAGTATGAAAAAAAAGAGCCCAAACAGCCTTCTTCATTTCGTCGACACTTTGTGTATTTTGCCTAATAGCCATTCCATAATAGTTCTGTATTTTGTCAATTACACTGTCAGTTAACCTTCCCTTGCCATCCAACCCTTTACCATCACTGAGTTTTTGTTTTTTGTACGAAGCTTTCAGTCGCTGAAGTCTTGTTCCCATTCGCTTCTGTACGTGTCCAATACACTCAAATTTCTGCACTACAACATCATCGCCATAGGGCTTCAGTCCTTGAACATGTTTGAAACTTTTAGAATCACCGTCACCAAGGTAATTAACATATCGCACTTTATCACACGCCTCAGAACGCTGGAATATACTGGCAACACCAGCCACTTCCATTCCTCCACTACTGCCACTATAGTTAGCTTTGCAACTATTTTCATGTGTACCTTTATATTTTTGTGGACATTTACAATACTTTGATATTACTGCTACATCTAAAACTTTCCCTGTATACATACTGGTGGCAGATACTACACCATGAAGAGATGTGTGTCCCCGTTTATGCCAGGTACCATCGAACGCTGCAGTCAAATCTCTGTTACCATTATTTTCCATTACTGCCTCTTCCACAGCATTCTTCATGGATTCTATACAGACATCTTCTACTTTAGACCCTATTAATTTATTATAGGTCGTAAACTTGGTTGGGGGATTTGGAAGATTCATGATGCCACAGAAAATTGCACCTGCAGTAGCACCCTTACCAACTGAACGCAAGGAATAAACAAATGTAATGTTGTGTTCGTAGATTTTGCTACCATTTTCTTCAGTTGCAGTTACTGCAACACTGTTCCAAAAGTTGGTCATGTATGAACACTTATCACATTTCAGTTGTATTTCACTAGCAAGTCCTACGTGCTTTATTATGGAGAGTTCCAGACCAACTTCACTACAATGAATACATCTTACACAGTTTGAAAAAATTCCTTTGAGAACCAACATATCAAATATTTCATTCACATCCGATTCACCCATAAAACATTCATAGTTTCACTCATTGAACCAAGCTTCTTCTGTGAAGTATTTTCTTTCCCACATTGACTGCTATGGGCAGATGTACTTGAGAGGTTAGGTTCACTCACTTGGTTATTGTCTTTATTGTTTACAGTAATAACACATACCTTTGGCTTTCCAACATTTCTCCTTTTCTTAAAAGCCTTCAGAGGATTTCTAATAACTTTACTTTTACTTATTATTATACTCCAACAAAACAGAGACTCAAGAAACAGAATTAATTACGAATATTTTCGAGATAACGACAGAGTAATTAAACATGAAACAATCGACAATAACACCAGCGATATATATTGAACCATCACAGGTTAGCCACAACACATACTTTATCTCACATCACTAAAATGTACCTGATGAACACGGACGTTAATAATAACACAGTCTAATGTTAGACTGTGATAATAACACCATTTGACAGCAGTTTAACAGCGGCACAGTGGGTCACGCCCATGTAGAACACATTTCAAAAAAAATTTAAAAATAGTTGTAGTCTTCGGAATTGAATAAATTATATATCTATTAAAAGGTAATAGTCTGCAGATTCAGAAAACGCAAAAAAGTAAAAATTGAACTTTTCATGATTTTGAGCCTTTCCGGAGCCCCTTAATACTTTTGTTATAGGCTGAAATTAGTAATTGTTTCATAACTTAAATTCTGTTGTTGACTTATAAACAAATATAAACCCTGCACTAATTATAAACATTTGGAGGAACCACTAAAAGTATTCTTAAAGGATCTATTTGACTCTATTTGAAAACATGTTAGCAAAACCAGCAGTTCATTAATTACAAAGTAATTACCAGTTATGTCAAAAGTATTGTTTGAATAACTATATCTGTTAATTTCATCATTTAAACAAATAATTCGGCCTAACTCTTGTAGTAGAAGAAACTGTTAAAAGACACAATTTTTCGATGTATTCAGTTAATTTAATGAAATAAGTTTTAATTGTAATATCTGTAAATTAAACATCAAACAATGTGTAGTTGCAGTGCCTATTATTTTGATGATATACAAGCACCCAATTTTTGATCCTGACACAGTCATTCCATGGCCAAGTTTCAGACGAGCAACCCGTATTGGTTAGCTCAGCAACAATGCATCAACTTAACTGTGAAAGAAGTGTAACTCAAATAGGCCATATGTTAAAACAATGACAGTGTCTGTTCAATATGTACCGTATTATTCTACAAGAACTGTGAAATGTGTGGTTTGGTTTTTTACTGCTCCTAGATGTTCAACAGTGAACTATTGTAGCAGTTGTTGATGTTTGCCTGCAAACTATTCGTGAAGTTCATCAAAAAGTTAAACAATAGTACACTGGCCATATTAAATGTGTATAAAAAAAATGGTTCAAATGGCTCTGAGCACTATGGGACTTAACATCTATGGTCATCAGTCCCCTAGAACTTAGAACTATTTAAACCTAACTAACCTAAGGACAGCACACAACACCCAGCCATCACGAGGCAGAGAAAATCCCTGACCCCGCCGGGAATCAAACCCGGGAACCCGGGCGTGGGAAGCGAGAACGCTACCGCACGACCACGAGATGCGGGCGAATGTGTATATTGGGGGGTGATGTGAACAGTGAAAGTAAAGAACTGTGAAATGCAAACGTGCACCTGTCGGCTATATCATTTTTCAGCCAGTATAGCAACACAGTACGTCAACACCGAGGACAATCAACAAGGAAATAAAGCAGGCGAACGTCATAATGTCTGCATTGAATTTTGTGTGAATCTGAAGAAAACCTTTACAGGGACATGCTCAATGATGCAGAAAGCCTGTGGCGATGAGCGATTCTGCCATACTCAGTGTTATGAATGGTTCACATGGTTTAAAAATGTCCAGATGGAAGTTAAAGATGAACCTCATTCAGGACACTCTTCGACATCTACCAACAATGCTCGTGTAAGGAATATAAATGAAATTGTGCCTGCCAATTGAAGACTGACTGCTTGAGAGATTGTAGAGGAATGTAACATTTCAGCTGGATAATGTGAGAAGGAAACAACCTGAAATGTGGCGAGACAATTAACAGCTCTTACATCACAATAATGGAGCCGCACATTCATCCTGTTGGTGCATGACTATTGGACAGAAAACAAAATCACTTTGCTGCCTCATCTTCTGTACTCTCCAGACCTGGCCCCTGCAGACTTTTTTTTATTTCCAAAGTTGAAAACCCCACTGAAAGGATGAAGATGTGCAATGGCAACCAAGCTAAAAGAAAATATGCAGACAATGCTCTGAGCGATCCAGCAGGATGTGTACAAGACTGCTTCTGGAAGTGGAAATGGCATTTGGTAGCTATGTATCAATTGTGGAGGAGAGTATTTCGAAACAGACTGTGCACAATAAGTGAAAGATAAGCACAGAAAAATTTTGTGGGCAATTATTGGAATTTTTGGAACAGACTCGTAGGTGACTTTTTATGCCATTCAGTGTCTGATTCCTTTGTATTTCTTGTATTTTCTACCACTAATGATAGCTGTATTGTAGTTGAAGTCTAGACATGCAATAAAGTATGGATTGAATTGTGGGTGAGTGCTGACTTCTTCCTGTCTGAATTACATCACGGTCACTGTGCACAATGGTTCCAATGGAATCCAGCCTAATTTTTAACAACTTCTTTTTTCCCTGCACATCACTGAACAGTATTTCCATAATAATAATCTTAGCAGCTGTTGTGAAGACACCTTGAGACCACAGTCATCTGTAATGGGGCGACAAGAGGGGTCACTAGCCCTTCCTGGAATCTGGATCACAGACTCTTTATTCATTATAAGATTCTCACACATTCCAAGAAATGATTGTCTGTGATGCTACTAAAAACAAGATTTAGCAATTCCAAATGCAGTGGAAAATATTGTAGCTTTAACAAGCACTATGTTACTTGTATTTGCTTGGTTGTCAGGCTTTTCATGGGAAATTACAGTACTGTTTACTTTGGACAGTGACAGCTTCTGTGCTGTTTCTCAATCAGTATGGATGCAGGCCTTTAGAAAACATTGCCAGCATAGTCACTAATCTTTCCACCTCAGTTTCTTATGCAGCCATTATATTACCAATTGTTCTGTCCATTTGATATAACTGCATAACAAGGCAAACTGAGGAGATGAAGCCTGTATTCTTTCAGTCCTAGATTGTAAAGAACTGGTGCTACCAGTCAATTGGAGGGATGTTTTGGAAGATTTCTCACATTTCACTGAAAGCAAGCAGCGAGTTACATTTCACCTAAACAACCCAAAAACTATAGCTTTCAAAACACAGTTTGTTGCGATTTTATTATGGCAGTCAACATTACAAAACTAAAGTGATGAAAATAATGAAATAAAATCATTAGCAATTTTAGAAGCTTGATACCTCTTGAATAAATTTCTATTGCAGCCCATGCTTAGGACCCAAAAATTCCATAAACACCAGATGCCGAAAGTACTCAGGCACCGACTCCATGGGGCCTGAGGGGGCCTGAGCCTCCTCAAAAATTTGTTTTGAGGGGTGGGAGCCCCCCAATAAGTTAAGAAATTTATTATTTATTATGCTTTGTAAAATCACAAAATAATGTTGGAATTTTTTATTTTCCTTGTTTGATGATAGTTACCTTTTAAAATACATTCAGTAATGAGTTAAAACAAATAATTATTATGGTAGTAAGCAGGTTAACTGAAAATGAGTGGTGAGAATCATGGTAGTGTTACGGTGCTGCGGGCGCACTTAGAATTTGTCCTGGTGCATGAGCCTTCGGGTAAAGTCTGGCACCAGTGGGCCAGTGCTGTGGCTGCGGTGACATCAAAAGGACTGGAGCAGAAGCATCTGGAACCCTCCGCTTTGCATCGCCTTGATTCCTTGAGACATTACAATGCTACGGCTATAATAAAACCCAGTCTACTGTGGCAGTCATTCAGTGTGGATAGTTTCGTTCTGTGCACGCTGCAGCTGTGTTTAGTGTTCCAACTTTAGTGTCTAGTGGACTATTTTGTATGACTATATTTTATTCATTTATTTTAGTCTCTTAGTATATTGTGAATTAAGTTTGCAATGGATAAATTTGTTACCAAAAGGGCGTGCTTGGGAGTTGATACTGCAAGTCAACATCCAACAATTATTATGTCATCAATTGCTTCATTGTCTTCAGGTGAGAAACGTTCACAGCTGAAACTTGGACAATCTGGTAAGGGAAGATCATTTCAGAATTCTTGGTTGATCAAATATACATGGCTAGAATATGAAGCATCTACCAAAAATTTTTTTTTTGCACAACCTGCAAAGAGGCAGATCTAAAAATCTATTACAATTTTCTTCAAAAAAAGAAGATGCATTTATTTCTGTAGGGTTTTCTCACTGGAAAAAGGCTTTAGAAAAATTCTGTCTTCATGAAAATACATTTACGCATAAAGATGTTCTGAAACTAAATTCTATACCTACCTGAAGCGTGACCTCCCAATAGCATGAACAGTTAGATAGTGATATGAAGAAAGGCTGTTTAGCTCTTGAGACAATTTTTACTACCATGCAATTTCTATGCTTACAAGGACTAGCAATTAGATGGCACAAAGATGTAAACTCAAATTTTTTTCAGTTGCTGGAACTCCGAAAGAATGAGATACCTGATTTTAAAGATCGCTAAGGGTGTTCGGGGTATAAGTGGACATTCCACAATATTCAAAACAAGATTGTTGATCTACTAGGAAAGTCTGTGTTGAGAAAGGTATTGGCTTCAGTCAAGAAGACTGAACATTTTTCAATTACGGTTGGCGAAACAAGTGATTCTCCATCTCATTGAATCGGGTGTACTGCCGGTGGTCTGCGTTTATCTAACACAATATTTCGAAGTCATATCTCAGCGTCTTCATCAGGTGCTTCCTGTGACTGAACAACAGGCTGACTGTGTCCCGTATTTATGTCTGGAGAGTGTTTGGCATTCCCTACGCGATCCGCTCCTGCTGCAACCGTGTCGGTTGGTCGCCAGATGTTCCGTCTTCCGTCCGTGCCCAATTCCGCAGTTTTCCCCGGTGGCGGCTGTTTCATGGCATTCCCAATAGGACCGCACCTGCCAGGCACATTCCTCACAATGTCAAGCAGGCTGCGTTTGCTGTTTGTGACCGTTCTGACTTTATCCAGCGCCCCTGTCATTCTCCCGGTCTTGTGTTTTCTTCCGTTGTTTTTGTAATAGGTCCAAAGCCGGGTTCCACGCCATGCTCAGTTGGTATCCAGCTTTCTGGTTTATCAAGTTCTCTGTCATCTTGATTTTGATCAATTCAGTGATGACCCTGTCCCAAAATTTGGGGGTCTGAGATAAGATCCTCATTTTATCATAATTCATGGTGTTCCAACCAATGTTCTGCTATTGCCGATTTAGTGGCTTGTCATAGTCTAGTATGCCTTTGGTGCTCTTTACATGTTATATCAACAGTCCTGGTGGTCTGGCCAATGTAAGACACACTGCATTCACGTGGTATGTGGTAGATACCAGGTTTTCTCAATCCCAGATCATTCTTAGCCATTCGAAGAAGCACCCTGATCTTATTCAGTGGGCAGAACACACTCTTGATGTTGTGCTTTTTCAGTACTCTGCTGATCTTAGCAGATATAGGTCCTGCATATGGTAGAAAAGCTACCCTCCTGGTCTCTTCTTCTTGTTCTCGAGAGTTTGCAAGAAGATGAAAGTATAGTGTTACCGGCAGACAAGGGGAACTCTATTGTCGTACTGTTGAAGACTGACTATGACCAGAAGATCAGTCAGCTTTTAGAGGACCCTGCTCCACTAGAGAACAACCCCACCAATAGAGTGGACAGGAAAACCAGACCTCTGCTCAAGAAAACAGGATGGCCTGAGAATGTTGTCAAGCAACTGAAAGCTAAGGCACCAGTACCACCTAGATTACATGGATTGCCCAAGGTCCATAAAGAGCATATACCGTTGCATCCTATCATAAGCAATATTGGAGCAGCCACCTATCCTACAGCCAGGTACCTTAAGAAGATGTTAGCACCATATGTGGGAAAGTGTGTCCACCACATACGCAACTCATCAGACTTCGTGGAATGTCTCAAAAACCTATGAATCTCTAACAAAGACATCATTGTCAGCTTTGATGTTGTGTCTCTCTGTTCACTAGGATACCACTTCAGTACACACTCGATTTAATCAGTGAAAAATTTGGTGGAACTGTGTTGGACCTTTTCAAGTATTTCTTAACATCGACCTATTTCCTATGTGGAGGCCAATTTTATGAACAGACTGAAGGAGTGGTGATGGGTAGTCCCTTATCTCCGGTAGTGGCAAATCTGTTTATGGAGAGATTCGAGGATGAGACACTTACAACTGCTGCCTACAAGCCGACCTGTTTCTATAGGTAGGTTGATGACATGCTTGTCATCTGGCCACATGGTTGAGAAAAACTGCATGAGTTTCTTGACTATCTGAACTCGAGACACCCCAGCATTAAGTTCACAATGGAATTAAAAAATAATGGTGAACTTCCTTTCCTGGATGTCCTGGTGAAAAGGAAGACAGACGGCACATTAGGCCATAGTGTGTATAGAAAGCCTACACACACTGACATACCTACAGGCTGACAGCTGCCATCATCCAGCACAGAAGAATGGGGTGCTGATAACACTTGTTCACCGAGCCAAAACACTGTCTGACTCAGACAGCTTGGCGGCAGAGTTAGAACACCTGCAGCAAGTGTTTGCAGACAACGGATACTCAACAAGGGACATCTGTAAGGTGCTACATCCCTCCAGACTACCTGATACTGAGGGAGAAGAACAAGAAGAAGAGACCAGGAGGGTAGCCTTTCTACCATATGCAGGACCTATATCTGCTAAGATCAGCAGAGTACTGAAAAAGCACATCAGGAGTGTGTTCTGCCCACCTAATAAGATCAGGGCACTTCTTGGAATGGTTCAGGATGATCTGGGATTGAGAAAACCTGGTATCTACCATATACCATGTGAATGCAGTATGTCTTACACAGGCCAAACCACCAGGACCGTTGATTTAAGATGTAAAGAGCACCAAAGGCATACCAGGCTACAACAAGCCACTAAATTGGCAATAGCAGAACATTGCTTGGAACTTGAGCACACCATGAATTATGATAAAATGAGGATCTTATCTCAGACCCCCAAATTTTGGGACAGAATCATGACTGAATCGATCAAAATGAGGATGACAGAGAACTTGATAAACCAGGAAGCTGGATAGCAACTCAGCATGGCGTGGAACCCGGCTTTGGAACTATTACAAAAACAATGGAAGAAAACACAAGACCAGGAGAATGACAAGGGTGCTGGAGAAAGTCGGAACAGTCATCAACAGCAAACGCAGCCTGTCGACACTGCGAGGTATGCGCCTGGAGGATGAGGTCCTAGTAGGGGACGCCATTGTGGTGTGCGTACTGTAAGACCTTCGGTACCCACACCATCAGATTATTTGACTTGTCGCCCTAATGAAGTAGGCGAGTGTCAGCAATATGTCTCGTGATCTTATCGTGACGTGTTTATCTTCTGCCGTTAGGTCAGACGATAGAAATACCACTTGCGTGCTTAGAGTAGCAGATTGACGGTGACCAACTTTAAACAGAACTTGATTAATTTTCACACACATTTATTAAAATAATAAAAATCATTGACAATTACGTAACTTGATTTACAATTGACAATCTGAAGTTCCTTTGGTCTTGGTATGTTAATCCTGTTCTCACATATCTCCGATACTTGACAAAGTGTCTATTCATTTATTTTCATGGCTATGTACAGGAATATGATAATCTTATTTGGCGCTGACTGAAACTTGACTACAGACTAATGCAGACTGATGCAGACTGACTAATCAGATGTCTGTACACTCGTTATAATACCTCGCGCATTCAGGTATCACTGCGCGAGTGTGATCCACGAGGAGAAAAGGTTCTACATTAGCAGCAATTTCACTGGCTGCATTACGTATTAATATGCGGATCGGCGGAAGCAGAATTTGGTCCGTCTCTAAGACAGCGCCATCTCGTAGTGCAGAGACGGATGAGTGTTGTGCCTGTCCTGTTGTGCTAGCAGGGCGTGCTCTAGTGGGAAAGTTGTGTACGCGCTGACTACGCAGTACTATCTACACAACAGCCATGAAACGGCCGCCACCAGGGAAAACAGCGGAAGCGGGCATGGACAGATGGAACATCTGGTGACCAACTGACATGGTCACAGCAGGAGTGGGTGGCATAGGGAATGCCAGACACCATCCAGACATGAATACGGGACACGGTTAGCCTGTTGTTCAGTCACAGGAAGCACCTGATGAAGACACCGAGGTACGATATTGAAATATTGTGTTAGATAAACACAGACCACTGGCAGTACACCCAATTCAATGAGATGTCACAAAATTGCCAGGAAAGTCTAAGAAATTATAAGTGATTCTTCGATTCATGAATAAGTGTCTTTTGTATTCGTACTGTCAATGATTCCTTAATCATCAATGAAGACTTTATTTGCTTATATGAGACCCCCAACACTGACTCATAAGTTCTGTTTAGTATTTTAAATGATGTTTTTGTTCATCTTGATTTGTCAATACATAACTTAAGAGGACAGTGCTACGATGGTGCCTCGAATATGAGAGGTAAGTTCAAAGGACTAAAAAAGTTAGTTTTGGATATACAACCAAAAGCACGTTATGTGCACTGCACTGCTCACAGTTTAGACTTGGCAGTTGTAGATACTCTCCGCCATCTTAAGTCTATGAGGAATATTATGGCTTTAGACAAGGACTTAATAAACACCAGAAGCACACGCTGTGAGAGCGCCAATGACCAAGCTGGTCTATGACCCCTTTGCCCAACTCTATGGGCTACGAGAGCTTCTAGTATCTTGAGAATATTGAAAAACTTTGAAGAACTTCTAGAGTTTTTTGAAACATTTTCTCCAGAGGACAAAACAGAGGCAGGTTACAAATGTGCAGTCTACCTTGAGTCAATGTTACAATTCAAGACTTATTTCTTTTTATGTCCTTATTGCCATGCATTGAACCCAGTAGAGGATGTCAAAGAAAAAATTCAGTGCCCTCACCTAAGTGTCGCTGATCTGGAAAAAAATATATGAGGGCTTGATCTGTATATTGAATGGAAGGTGTGATAATTTCGAAACTTTTGGGAATTGTGTTTAAAAAAATAAAAAAATAAATAAATAAAAAAAACCTTCACAAGTTGATGAGCCTTCACTTCCTCAAATTCAAAATATACCAAAGAAGTATGAAAACAATGAAGGCAGCTCACCACACACTTTCAAAACCCCAAAGGAATACTACAAAGCTATTTACATTAAAGTTTGTGAAACAGTGCAATCTTGCATTACTGAGCCGTCTGCTTCAACTGGACTCACACAGGTCATTGCAGTTGAACAAGTGTGCTTGCTTTTAGTAAACAGAGGTGAAACAAATTTGGAAAAATCAACTGAGTTTTTAAAAAATGACCTAGACATTGAGAGACTGCACTTATACTTGAATATGTTAGCCAATATCACTAATAAAAAACAACTGGTCCTAAAAAATATGCTTGATGTAAGAAAGTGCATTAAACAAGAGCCTGCAGTTGGAGAAATGTTATGTGAAGTAGTGAAGTGCATTAAGCTTCTCCGAGTAGTTCCAATCACGACAGCAACAGCAGAATGGTCATTTAGCACCCTTAGACGTTTGAAGTCATATCTCTGATCAACAATGGGACAGAGCGACTGAACAACTTTGCTTTACTTCATGCCCACCAAGATGTTTTGGATGAACTGGATATTCGAACAGTCACCAACAACTTCATATTCAGTAATCCAGTCAGACGGTCAACATTTGCACCTTTCCAAAGACACTCTAGTCCTAGTAATGGCATTTAGAGCAATATTAAAAATCTTTATAAAATACAGACTTAAATACATACATAATGTTAAATTTTCAGTTTCGAAATATTAGTACTAGTTTAGTACTGTATTCTATATTACTATAACACTGTATTAGTTATTTTCAAATAATTAAATATTTTTATGGTGTAAAACGCAATTAAAACCCGCTATTTACATACTTTTTGACTGAAAGTATTAGTCATACTGTATAAACTTTATTCACTGTATTAAAGCATTAACTTTGAGATATTGTTTTTATTTAATGAACCCTGGGCCAAATTATCTATTTCAGTTATTAATCAAAGTCCTATTACTGTGTGACAGCAATACTTTATTCTTTTAATGATAGTTTAGGATTTATTTAAATATAATTTCAGTCTTTTCAGAGCTATATATTCACTGCTCTGTAATAGCCTATAAGCATGATTATTACTGTAAATTAAATTAGCTTTTTATGAAAATACTATGCTTGTTTATGTTTTGTTTCTTTTTTCAAAGCCAAAAAATGTGTCGGACTTGTCGAGCTTCCCGGAGTGTCGAGTTATCAAGAGTCCAGTTTTGGGGTTCTAATGTTGGTCATATGACTCTAAAATGCTTAAAAAAAACTTTAAAACGCAATTTTTCACCTAAAATTTAGGAAATTTCCCAGGGCAAGAACCCCAATATGCCCCCCCCCCCCCCCTCAATATTTTTTATAAGTCGGTGCCTCTGTGAAAGTACCCATGGTGTCTAGAATGATACCTATTATGTACATAGTTCTGGAACCACTGACAATTTTCACAATTTAAAGGGCTTTATTGCTTGCTTTTCAGAAGCCATATTGGCTCCTGTGGATCTGCTACCAATTGCACAGGTGATGCTCCTGAAGCTTATCCAGAGTGTTCGACAGGCATATCAGTCTGTAGTTCTCAGGAGCAGGCAGATCCTTATCTGGATACTTGCTTAGTATTATCACTTATGATACTTTCCAGGTTGTGGGGATCCTTCCCTGTAGTAAGCCCTTATTGAAGGGAATGGTTAACAATAGGGTATATTTTGTCTGAACCTGGTGACTAACAGTTTTTTAATTTCATGAGTTCTTTAATTTCATGCTTGTATTTGCTGCCACCTCTTGTGCTAATGGTGTTATCATAGTTAGTTATAATCCAGCTCTAATGCTTCCCTGAGTCTTACATCATTGGCAGTATTAACTTCATCAGGAAGAAGCAAGCCAAGCAGAAACACTTCTGAATCTGTCAAACCTGTTGTTATATTACGGTCTGCTCTTCTGATGGCAGACAGAGCTGTTGGACCCTGAGCTTACTCTGTAATCAACGTATAGGGTTGCCGACATACATCAAACAGAATTTTTCCCCACATGTATTTATACTAGTGTATCCACATTGCTTCAGACAACTCTTTTATACTCTTCTTTACAGTTTTTCTGTACTACTTTCAGCTTTTCTGTTTGTGATCTACTTCTTCCTGCTTTCTATCTTATTAAACACTCGCACATTCTTCCTGGGGCCCTAAGCCTTGGCCTTAAGTTCAATGGCTCTATGCTTCACAGTGTTGTAGCCAGTATACCTACTCACTTCTTGGGGCTATAGACTTCTTGAGCATTTTGAATGTGCTGTGTGAGCAACTGTACAACCAAATCAACATGAAGTAGTATCAGTCTATCAATCTTAAAGGACAGGAACATTGACACAAAGTTATTTCCATTACTGCTTATTTTGTGGATGTAAAATAGATGCCATTCCAAAGAAAAATCCCAACAGTGCAGTCAACTAGTGAGAATAGTGTTACCCTCAACCAATGAAAACATTTGACATAAAGTGACTGGTATTCACTTCTGAGATGTATAAAACATTTATGAGTCAGTAGAGAAAAAAAATACTCATCATTAGATGAGCTAGTCACAACTTGCACCTGCTCATATCACCACAAAGCCTTGATTCTCCATGGCATTTAATACTTTGTGTTTGTTTGTTAATGTTTTCTGTGGAATTCATTAAATGTGTGAATATGACATAAGTGACTGGTGAAAGTTACCATCTGTGGCAGGTGACAGGATAAACATCGTGCATCAGGTATAAATACAACTGGTTGTGAAATGTGTGTACTATCTATTCATTACAGAAAGGCATTTTACGTATCTGAAAACAAAAGAATGAGGAGCTAACATTTGGCCATCAAAAAGGTGCATTGTTCGCTGATGGCATGACATCTACAACACAAATAATTTTATGTACTTTTGATGTAACAATACATTTATCAATATTTGGTGTAGCATTTTGGGCAACAATGGATTCAATTATGAAGTTTTGTGTTTCTGTGCTAAAGTTGTGGGACTTTCCTTTAATAGCACCTATCATTAGCATACCAAGTTTTTGTATTGTTTCAGTTATCTGTCCAGCTCTTGCTGTTTTATAACTCTGTGCTGTAACAAAATCTCCAGTCTTGGCCAGAGTGTGCAAAACAAGAAGAGTCTATGAGATATATCATTGAGAATTCCTGGTTTATATGTCTGTTTCTGTAGCTGACACAATATGTAGGCAAGAGTCATTAAGCAAGTTTCTGCAAAAATTATACCGGGTGATCAAAAAGTCAGTATAAATTTGAAAAATTAATAAACCACAGAATAATGTAGACAGAGAGGTAAAAATTGACACACATGCTTCGAATGACATGGGGTTTTATTAGAACAAGAAAAGAACAACGTTTACAAAATGTTCGACAGATGGCGCTGGACAGTAAAACGTCAGGAACTGCTACCGTGATGGGTGAGAGGTATGCCGATATGTTACAGAATCGCATCATCCCCAGCCTGGCTGATAAACACCTCCTGGAACATACGATGTTTATGCAGGATGGCGCTCCAACCCATATTGCTAGAAGCATGAAAGATCTCTTGCACGCATCGTTTGGTGATGATCGTGTGCTCAGCTGCCACGTTTGTCATGCTTGGCCTCCCAGGTCCCCAGACCTCAGTCCGTGCGATTATTGGCATTTGGGTTACCTGAAGTCGCAAGTGTATCGTGATCGACCGACATCTCTAGGGATGCTGAAAGACAACATCCGACGCCAATGCCTCACCATAACTCTGGACATGCTTTACAGTGCTGTTCACAACATTATTCCTTGACTACAGCTATTTTTGAGGAATGATGGTGGATATATTGAGCATTTCCTGTAAAGAACATCATCTTTGCTTTGTCTTATTTTGTTACGCTAATTGTTGCTATTCTGATCAGATGAAGCGCCATCTGTCGAACATTTTTGAACTTTTGTATTTTTTTTGTTCTAATAAAACCCCATGTCATTCCAAGCATGTGTGTCAATTTGTACCACTCTATCTACATTATTCTGTGATTTATTCAATTTTCAAATTTATACTGACTTTTTGATCACCCGATATATCAAAAGTATCTACAACTCCACAGTCTGTGCCATCCTCCTTCAGATAACTTATCTTTGCTGTGTAATGTTATCTTTTACATCCCCAGTCACCCATTCTGAGATTTAATGTAAAGAAAGAAAAAGAAAAATTAATGTTATAATACTTGAAGCACAGTTCCTGCTTTTGTCGCACAAAACGATCAGTTTCATGTTTCAGTTGAGGTGTGCAAGTGTCAGTCTCATCTAGGACTTATATGCTACAATAGCTTAAAAGCTTGTGACATCATATATTTTCACTGTATACCTGTGGACCACAAATCAGTTATCTACTGGTGAGTAATTGCATGTCTTTGGTTTCTGTTTATAGTGTCAGATTATAGTAATTTGTCATTGGTTGCACATTAAGATAACAAACTAAGAACTAAGGAAAATCCGGGAAGAATGTAACAATATTATGAAAAGGACAGTTGCTACTCACCATATACTGGAGATGCTGAGTCACAGATAGACAGACAGGCCTCAGCAGCAAGAGACTGTGGTCATGTGCATGTGAGTTGCGTTTGCATCAGAGAGAGAGAGAGAGAGAGAGAGAGAGAGAGAGAGAGAGAGAGAGAGAGAGAGAGAGAGAGAGTTTTTCTGTCTCATGTCTCAGACAAAGACATTGTTGGCCGAACACTAATTTTCTGACGGACTTTTTGTTGTACCTATCTGCGACTCAGCATCTCTGCTATATGGTGAGTAGCAACTATCCTTTTCATAACATTGTCACAAACTAAGAACTAACAATCATCAAATGTGGGTGGAAGAATAAGTTGACTTGTTGGCAACAAGTGCAGCTTATTGAATTTTCTATTGAAAGAGAGACATCACTTGACAGAAGATTCAGATGTGTCAAAAGGTGCATGCAGTTGAAAGATTTCATGCAATTGTAGGGTGTCAGCACTTTGCTAATTGTGTATGGTTGATCTCATGTGGCTCCACTGAAAACTCACATAATGTATAGTTGTTTTATCAGTTGAAATGGTAACCTTGCTAATCGGTCACATATTATACCAAAAGTCTGAAATTGATGACATACAGTTTTACAATGGCTGAAGGTCCTGCTATGTAAACATTGCTTTAGAAGGAATAGTGAGCCTCTACCAGATGCCATAACTTTGTGGATGTCATTTTAGACCATATAGGATGAACCCTTACCATGTTTAATATTTAGTATGGTCATAATGTTATTTTGAAAGTACCTGCTACTTAAATGATAGTCTTTATAGCTTGCAGTGGAGGTTTCCGCTTGTGATTCATACATTGTAATATGTCTGCATTGTGGAAACACAAAGATTAAACTGATGGCAATTTACGCAAATACAGCTTACGTTCATCAGGTAGCTGTAATTGTACAGTAAAAACTGTAATGGTTTCTCACCTAAATCTGATGTCATGATGGTTCTGGGGCACTGCACCTAAAGTAAATAAACCATTTATTCATCAGAAGCAAGCAGTAAGAATTCTGTGATAAATAGGTAACTGAACACATTGCATCTAAGCCTTTTCGAAGACACTGAAATTTTTGCACTCACTTACCAATATACTAACTGCATCTTGGTTATTGTTGCTGATGACAAAAATCAGTTTCAGCTGAACAGTGTTATACACAGTCAAAATACAAGATACAAAAATAGTCTTCATGTATACATTGCCTCCTTGTCCAGGTTTACGTCTGGAGTTATATACTCTTGTGGTAAAAAATTCAATGAGTTCCCACCTGACACAAAGCAAGAATAGAGAATCTATCTGAAATCTAGAGTCAAGGATTGAAAATATCTGTTAGATATTAGATATATATCTGTTAGATATACAGCAAGTAGCAGTGTTCATTATAAAGCTGTATAACAAATAGTAATGTACTGTAAATGGGGCTCAGTTTTACATATGTAAAAAATATTTTGATCTAAAAATACCATTGTAATTATGTAAGTATTAAGATCAAAAATATGCAGACATCTCAAGATGTTCCAAAGCAGTTTGGCAACACATGGCGTAAGGTGTACGCTACGTTGTGATGAAACAAGTGCTATATCATTGAGATAGATACAGAGGCAAGCAAGTGTGCCAGGACTTACCCAGTTCATTTTTACTAGTGCCATGTCATCATAACATGCCAGAGCATAGCATACAAAGTATTGCACCATAATCTACGAGTGAAATTAAAAATTGAAATAGCTTTTCCTAACTTTGTCAGTATATGCTTCAGTTTATTCAGTTTATATACTTCAGGATGATAAGATATATAAATTTTGCTAAATATGTGATTTTAAGAAAAAAATAGGTGGCAGTAAGTAATGTAGCTAGAAAGCTAAAAATTGTTCAGAATGTGCAAATGTATGTCACAATCAAAAGCTCAACTTGACCAGTGCAATATTTTGGTCTAAATTGGTATTTTTATGAAAAATTGAAGGCACCAAATATTAAACTCAGAAAGATGAAAATTTGTATGTAGCCTCAGTTTCATATAAAAAACATTAACTCAATAGTTTTCAAATTATTTGCTAAAATAAGCGCGTGACTGCGTGTGAGATTGCTCTCTATGTTTTCATATATTTTTAGGTTTCAGATATATATTTTAATGGTTTTTGTGATAATATTTACTATATAAGTGACTTATTAGTGGTTTCTCCATTCACCTCTGCCTTTCTTGTGTTGTGACCTGATATTTGTGAGTGTTTCGTATCGAGCAACTTAACCTCTTACCTGTCCTTACATTCCGCGCTGACCAGTTGCAGCTGTAGCAGCACATCGAAAGCTAAGTACTAATTAATTGTTTGTGTATAGTGGTTTACTTAGGAACTTAAGTAGTCTTCAAACGGTGTTCTTGGTGTTTTCTGGTGAAATAATTTCAGAAGAAATTTTTGAGAACTGCTTTCAGTTTCATTACTGTGTCATTAGACGTTTGATTTTCTTTCTGTGTTAGTCTTTTGTTATATTCTCATTTGTTGCTGATTAATACTGTCAATAATAGTAGTTACTTCCCTTGTAGAGCAAGTTTGTAATTATTGTAGTCAGTTTTTAACATCTTATTATTGTAGTAGCAGAACTTAGATAAAGTTGTTTTCTTGTTTCAATAACTGTAAAATTTTACCATGAGTGAGAAGTGTGGGCTTTGCCGTAGGTTCGTGAGTAGTGGATTGCGGTGTGAGACTTGTTCGAAGTATTTTCACTGGGGGAGGGGAGGGGGGGGGGAGTATGCAGTGGGGGAAGCCAGTGGGCATTCTGGTGAGATCCTCTCCTGGAACTACAGGTTATGTATCAAGAGTAAGTTGATAGAGGGGCAGGAGCATAAGATCTGTGCCCTTCAGGTGCAGTTGAAAAACGCACAGGAGGAGCTAGATGGAATGAGGAGGGAGAAGGGGGTTGGGGAATGGGAGCTGGCTGTTGGCAAGAGATCTGCTAGGAGAAGGAGATTTGCAGATAGTTTTACTATTGGTGTTTACAATAGATATGACCAACTGTCAGAGTCTAGTGGAGAGGAATCTCTAGTAGCTCTAGATGTAGGAAGTATGCAGCAGACCTCAGCAGTTACGGTGGCTAGGACAGCTGCAAAGTCTAAGAGAAAGAAGAAGGTTCTGCTGTTAGGTAGTTCTCATGGTAGAGGTGTAGGCCAGCAGTTGCAGGAAGTGTTGGGGAGTGAGTACCAGGTCACCAGCATTGTGAAGCCTAATGCAGGATTGGCTCAGGTGACTGTTAACATAGAGAGGTTATGTAGGGATTTTACTAAAGAGGATACGGTAGTGATTGTGGGACCTGGAAAAGATAGCCACTCAGACTGGCAACACGAATGTGCATTTTGTGGAACTGTTTCAGCATCACGATCGGCCTCATCTTAACACAGCCGTCAGGTGTAATAACATGAGACTTGAGGGCGCGCTGATGACAGAAGGCATGAGTCACATTTCAGTGGTGTCAGTGGAGTCTATCAGCAGAATGGGTTTCACTAGACATGGCCTGCACCTCAACAGGTATGGAAAGGGGAGGTTGGCAAAGCTTATAGGTGACAGCATAGGTGGGGGTGGTGGGATCACTCATGGGAAAATTCCGGTAGTTGTGGGTGTTACAGCTGTACCTTTTTTAGATTGAAGTCAGCTGACAGGTATTCCTGCTTAAGGGAAGTCTCTCTAACAAAGAAACCACTTTCGACAAAGCTTAGGTATCCGGTTAATGAGGGAATTAGTATATTTCATCAAAATATACAAGGTATCAGAGATAAAGTTAGTGAACTGCTTATAGATGTTGACTCCGAAATTGTTGGTATATCTGAACACTTCTTAACTAAGGAGATAATTCAGAGACTTCCTTTACCAGGATACAGGTTGGCTGGCAGCTTTTCTAGGAGCTCTTTGCGGTGTAGGGAATAGCCATGTATGTGAAAAACGGTATCCCATTTGAGTCAATTGATGTTTCAAAGTACTGCACTGAAAAGGTGTTTGATGTTGTGCAGGTGTGGTTAAATTTAGTGGAGCTAAACTTCTTACTGTCGTTATTTATAGATCCCCGGACTTCAATTTCACAACATTTTTGCTAAAGCTAGAGGAGGTTCTTCGTTCACTTTATAGGAAATACAAAAAGTTAGTTATATGTGGTGACTTCAATATTAATTGTATAAGTGATTGTGCAAGGAAAAGGATGCTGGTAGACCTCCTTAATTCATATAATCTTATGCAAACCGCATTCTTTCCAACGAGAGTGCAAGGGAACAGTAGAACAACTATAGACAATATTTCTGTTCATTCCTCATTACTAGAAGGACATTCTGTTAGCAAAAAGGTGAATGGCCTTTCAGATCATGATGCACAAATTTTAACTCTAAAAGATTTTTGTGCAGCAACACATATTAAATATAGTTATCAACTTTTTAGGAAAGCTGATCCAGTTGCTGTAGAGACCTTTGTAAACCTTATCAAGGAACAAGATGGCAAGATATTTATAATGCTGATACAGTAGACGATAAATATAATGCTTTCCTCAAGACTTTTCTCATGCTCTTTGAAAGTTGCTTTCCATTAAAACGTTCAAAACAGGGTACTAGCAGAAACAGGCAGCCTGAGTGGCTGACTAAAGGGAAAAGAATATCTTGTAGAACAAAGTGGCAATTATATCAAAACATTAGAAATAGTCACAATCCAAACGCAGGAGCCATTTACAAACAGTGTTGTAAGGTGCTTAAAAAAGTTATTAGGAAGGCAAAAAGTATGTGGTATGCAGATAGAATAGCTAAGTCTCAGGATAAAATTAAAACCATATGGTCAGTCATAAAGAAGTGGCTGGTCTGCAGAGACAGGTCGAGGATATAGAATCAGTGTGTAGTGGGAATGTCCGTGTTAATGATAAGTCGCATATATGTACAGTATTTAATAATCACTTTCTGAATATAGCAGGTGAACTAAATAGAAACCTAGTTCCAACAGGGAATCATATAGAGCTCGTACAAAAAAGTGTTCCGAGACTGTTACCTGAAATGCTCCTCCATGATACTGACAAGAGGGAGATTGAGTTAATAATTAAATCACTAAAGACCAAGAACTCTCATGGATCTGACAGGGTATCTAGCAGAATACTGAAGTACTGTTCTATGTATGTTAGCCTAGTACTTAGCCATATCTGTAACTTTTCCTTTAGGAGTGGTCGGTTTCCTGACCGATTAAAGTACTTGGTAGTGAAGCCACTTTATAAAAAGGGAGACAGGGATAATGTTGACAATTATAGACCTATTTCTATGCCATCGGTTTTTGCTAAAGTTATCGAGAGGGTTGTATATACAAGGTTATTGGAGCATTTAAATTCACATAATTTGATGTCAAATGTACAGTTTGGTTTTAGAAATGGCTTAACAACTGAAAATGCTATATTCTCTTTTCTCAGTGAGGTTCTGGGCAGATTAAATAACAGGTTGTGAACGTTAGGTGTTTTCTTAGATTTAACAAAGGCTTCTGACTGTGTTGACCACAAAATTTTACTGCAGAAGTTGAACCATTATGGAGTAAGGGGAGTAGCTTACAATTGGTTCACCTCCTACTTTAAGAATAGAAAGCAGAAGGTAATTCTCCGCAATATTGAGAGTGGTAGTGATGTTCAGTCCGAATGGGGCACTGTTAAGTAGGGCGTTCCCCAAGGGTCGGTGCTGGGGCCACTGCTGTTTCTTATTTATATGAATGATATGCCTTCTAGTATTACAGGTGATTCCAAAATATTTCTGTTTGCTGATGACACCAGCTTGGTAGTGAAGGATCTTGTGTGTAATATTGAAACAGTATCAAATAATGTAGCTCATGAAATAAGTTCGTGGCTTGTGGAAAATAATTTGATGCTAAATCACAGTAAGACTCAGTTTTTACAGTTTCTAACTCACAATTCAACAAGAACTGATATTTTGATCTGACAGAATGGGCATATTATAAGCGAGACAGATCAGTTCAAGTTCCTAGGCATTCGGATGGATAGTAAGCTGTTGTGGAAAGCCCATGTTCAGGATCTTGTTCAGAAACTAAATGCTGCTTTATTTACCATTAGAACAGTATCTGAAATAAGTGACAGTTCAACACGAAAAGTAGTCTACTTCGCATATTTTCATACACTTATGTCATATGGTATTATTATTTGGGGTAATTCTTCTGATTCAAAAAGGGTATTTTTGGCTCAAAAATGGGCTGCTCGAGCTATGTGTGGTGTAAGTTCGAGAATCTCTTGTCGACCCCTATTCAATAGTCTGGGAATTCTGACATTGCCCTCACAGTGTATATTGTCTTTAATGTCGTTTGTTGTTAGCAATATTAGCTTATTCCCAAGAGCTAGCAGCTTTCACTCAGTTAATACTAGGCAGAAATCAAATCTGCATGTGGAATGCAGTTCCTTGACTCTTGTGCAGAAAGGAGTGCAGTATTCTGCTACATCCATTTTCAATAAACTACCACAAGAACTCAAAAATCTTAGCAGTAACCCAAACACTTTTAAGTCCAAACTGAAGAGTTTCCTCATGGCTCACTCCTTCTATTCTGTCGAGGAGCTCCTGGAAGAGCTGAAAAATTAAGCAAATTCCAGTGTTACATTGTTGATTTTCTTTATTTAAACTTACGAATTGTCACCTGAATATGTTTCTAACATTTCATTTCATCTGTTTTTACTATCGTGTTATAATTTCATGTATTGACTTGTTCCATGACCATGGAAACTTCTCCTTAATTTGGTCCCATAGAACAATAAACAAAATAAAATCCAAATCTGGAACAGAAATATCCCTATTCATATTAGATTAAGTATCATTTGTAATTGTTAAAGAAATTTCTAATAACAGAATTCAATTACATTAGGGAAATAACACATTTGTTCAAAGTTTCAAGACTTTAGTGTACATAACAATCAATACAAGCATTCTCAAAAAGGTAGTTCAGAGGTCATGTTCTACTGTCGGTTCTGTTCTAAAAATTCTAGCTGGCAGAGTTTAAATGCAGTCAAGCTGAAACATTTTCCGTACCTAAAGCCAACTTAACTTTAGTTATATAAAAATTTTGAAGATTGTAAATTGTTACACAACAGATATTAAATAATACATGTCCAAGAAAATGGTCGTTTAGATGCTGCTACCTGTGCCTGCAGTGACT